>NW_027212833.1:10000-310000 GCF_030788295.1 Drosophila virilis | reverse complement strand
ATTCTGCATGTCAACTAGTCCCTACAGTACAATTGTGCAGACATTGAGGTTGCTATTAAGCTATTTAATCATACCTTGTACTCGATCTTCGATATATTCGTCCCTCTTGATCGCCAAACGAGGGCTTTCTGGTTATCAAGGGAACTAATGAGATCAAGTTTAAGAATCTGGGAAACCATTCGATCGAACCGATCAAACCATTCGAAAATCCATATACTATGTAGATTACCTTCGCCGTTGTCGCCTTCAGCTTGCACATAATCCTAAGACATTTTTTAACTTCGACAATTCTAAGCTTAAGACATCTATTTTGCCATCTTCAGTTAAGTTTGCTGATGAGGGCGCGAAAATTTTCAACCTTTAATAATTTAATTGCTGAAAGTTTTTTCTCAGCGACCTTAATATAATCAAGCCTGTGCTTCAGCATTATGTAAATCTATATTAGAACTTTTTGAATTGTTTGTAAGCACTTCATCTTTTCCGACCATTTAGGAAGAATCGCTTATAATCTGCAACTGCAACGTCTATGTATCTCTTTTATTTCACCTTTCCAGCATTGCTTCGTGAAGCGAATATCTACCACCACTAACCTTCATTAGTTTAGTTTGCTAGCTTAAGAAAAGAAAGTAAACTGATGTCATCTATAATGATTTCAGTAAGCCTCTCGACTCCGTTAATCACTCCTTAATGATTCATTAATTATGCCTTCTCGGCTTCCCAGTTAATTGTTTGAACTCGATCCCAGAGTATTTACGTTACAGAATCCAAAAAAGTATATTCAGAAATTGTTTTCTTCTTCTTGTATTTAGGTGACTTTCGGTGTTTCTAAAGGTAATCATCTTTGTCCGCTACTCTTTACTCACTTCATTAATTACCTTCCCTCGATACTGTCTCACAGTCGAGTATTAAAGTATGATGATGACGCATCATGTTATCTTTCACAAACTGATATTGATGGCTTTCAATCTTGGTGTCAAGTCAAACTGTTAAATTTAAAATTTGTTTAGAAACCCTCCTCAAATTGTTTCTAACATCCTCAATTGCTTACCGCTCGAGCGTTAAGCGTGTTCGCCACAATATTCTATTCATCAAAGCATTCACAATCAATTTATGTTGCTTGCTCTTCGTGGCTTAAAACTTAGATAACGCATTTTTCTACCTAAGCCCATCTAACTCCTGACAGTAATGAGCTTAATCCATACTTTTCAAAATACACTTTAAACTAAATTGTCGGTAGGATTAATTGCCGTTAGTATATAAATATATATATATATATATATCAAAATCATTTTTTTTTATCTGTTACCAATCCAAATCATTCAGATACACTTAAGGCACCATAGAAGTAACAAATATTTGACTGTGGTGAGCATTCTTTTAATATTTATATTATATTGTGTTTTATATATAATATATAATATATATAATATATAATATATATAATATATAATATATATAATATGAACAATAAGTATGGCACAGCCAAGCTGGTCTACAAGTAATGCTAATACAGAAGTTATTGAGTTTTAAAAAATGCGTCCTGCTGGCCATAGTGGTTACACTTTTAATGTATGGAGCTACCGGAAGCTTTAGTTTAGTGCTATGCAAAAGATTTTTTTTTCAGCAAAAGGAAACATTTAAGAAAAGTGCGTATCCGCATAAGATCTTTCTTAACTTATATATTTAAATATCAAAGCTTTACTGATCAAATATAGCATAGTTTTTTATCCGACGTTTAGAATCGATTTTTTTTTCAGACTTACATGACTACATCAACCATATATTCACCTGTATATTGGAGTAGCTTTGTCATCTCGGTACCATAGAACTAATATAGCTTCATCACCGTCGTTAGTTGTTACATTACATGGAAGGTAAACATTTTCACCAATCAAGGAATCTATCGTCTGTATGAATGCTATAATTTGTAAAATATTAAAATTTAATTAAATTTATAAAATCATTCATGCAGCATTTTTAGTTTAGTTAAATTAATAAATTAATAAAACGAGTATATTCTATTTATACCCTGAACCCATTAAATATGGGTAAAAAGGGTATAATGTTTTTGTGCAAATGTCTGTAAATCTGTCCGTATGTATGAGCGCAAGATTCTCAAAACTTATTAGAGCTAAAGACTTGAAATTTTGAAATTAGGTCAATATTAGGTGGGTAGGTCCTTCTAGTGCCTTCGAAGTACTAGATTGTTTTGAAAGTCGACAACTTGCCACAATTTGCAAGTAATCAGTATCAAAATCATGTTTTTAAGCTAACTTCTTAGGTTTTTATAGTTTTATAGTTCTTACAGTCACCAAAAGTGACATGTAGTTTACATAATATAAATATATGTAGCAATTAGTGCTAACTTGTATTGCCCAATAATTTAATTCAAAATTTAATTACAATTGGCTTTTTGAGACTACTCAAATATTCTATGGTACAATAAGATATACTGTGGAAAATGACATTAAGATCGGTTAAGAAACACACCGAAATTACGTGGCTTGACCGTCCATGTGTTCTCGGCAGCTAGCGCAAATTCCAAGAATATCCGTATATATGTACACACACATTTATGAGCGTCTGCTTAAAATTCTATTGACAGTATTGTAATGGCGACTGTTTTCTGTGGGAAAGTATTTATTTTTTTTCTGGTCTGGCTGTTGATTAGTGTCTACAGCAAGGAATGCGGTCAGTTGCGAGTTCGAACCCTGCAAAGCGAACTTTTTTTAATTAACTTTTATTACCACAAGCAAGAGCGTTGAGCGAACTGCATTTGGTGTTGATATAAGGGGGTTCAGGGTATTCCCTAGTCGGGAGCTCCCGACTGGAACCGTATTGTTATTTACAATGTATTAAAAACGATAGAAAATGTTACACATCCAGTTTTGGTGTATACATGAGATTATAGATTTGGGCTATGTCTACTTGTTTTGAAGCTAATAACTTCGCGATTATTCAAAAGCAAATACTTTCGTTTTTTTTTTTTAATATCGATTACCAAATCGTTTTTGAGTTAAAATTAACAAATGGTTGGATCCACTTTACGCATTCGTACCTGTTCGCGAAAATCGCTTTTAGAAAACCCGATGATGGTCGCTTACAAGCAATACTTAGCCACAGTATAATCTGGTGATATATCACATTTTAAGCCGTGTTCTTCCTCCTTTTAAAAAAGTTCCCACTTTTACAGGTTACTAAAATAAAAAGCTTAGCAGGCAGAATGGTAAAATAGCTTTTTCAAAAACATATGGCTGAACGGTTATTTTGCTAAAATAGCACCCAGAAATAGATGATGCCCATATGGATGTCATCGAAAACGAATCCGCAAAAGTGTTGAAACATACTGTTCCATGCAAACAAACAGCCAAGTCCCGCCGATCAGTCTTCCTGGATTCACCAACATTGAGGCCAAGAAATAAACATTGAACCCAGCAGTACCAAAGGGTTAATATGTTACTTGGTGCAGATCATCCACTTCTGTCTTAAGGAGAACCACCCAGTGTGCGAAAGATAATGCATGCTATAGTGCAGATCAGCCTTGGGATTCAGAGGCGAAGCTACAATGCCTGGTCAAGCAGAAGGTTGTCCGAAACGTGGCTCCTCCATGAACGGCTATTGGCGATTTCCTTGATTGTATGGCTTACTGGCTCAGCTAGCTGTTGGAGTCCTACTAAAGCAACTTTGCCAAAAATAAATAGGTGTATTTAATTTTAGAGGCTGCGATCTGTGCGAGGCAACAATAAGTAGATCCGCCCAGGTGTCTTCCACAGGACCATCATAATACTCATTAAGCATGATAAGCGTCCTTTCATGCATTGACTTCTAGATATATAAAGGTATCTCCACAAGCCACCTATCGAAGTATGTGATCTTACTCGGGCCAGCATTGCAGCATATCGCTAACGCCTCAGAGAACTAATAGAAGGACTAGGCAAGTCCCCCTGGAATATCCCCTGATTTTAAAGGATAACAACCATATGCATTTCCCTTTACCAAATACACTACATTAAATTTCCCAAGTACCACAACTTAATTCGTTTGTTTTATTGATACCCAAATTGTTGTTGGGCATCTGTCACTTTGTCGCATGCCCCAAATTGGGGATGACCCAAAAGGAATGCAATGAAATCTGTTAAGCAACTTCGAAGTATTGTTTTTGGTTGGTATCAATAAAGTAAAACGTTCTAAACTCATTGAGGAACATTGAGCTACAATAAGATTGAAGCTGTCACGAGCACAAGCCACCGCACTAATCTTAAGTATTTTCGATGGATGAGTAAATTAAAGCCTTTTGTCCAACGTGAAAATAATGAGAGTGTAATTGACGGGTAACATCTTAAGGAAATGCGATTTGCTAGGCAGCAACAATGGATGCTATCATAAAAACAATTCGAAGCATGTAAAAATGTGTTTTGTGATGCTGAGTATTGACGAAATTGGTAATAAGAGTATAATAGTTTTGTGGACATATACATACAGCATGTAGAAGGAAGCATATACGTCATCATAACGTATATCTTGGAAAAGGATTTAGATGCAACGATGTTGCTTCTGCTTATGTCGTCTATTAACTCGGAGCCAGATGGGCTGTTATAGTTTATATTGCGCCTTCTTGGCTTCTAAGTGTGTGTGCCAGGAGGGACGCCCAGGCAAATATGTATAACCGCACACCGTAGGAGATAATGAATTTCGGAGATACCCAATTAGACCAGGTTATTTTCCGAGGGAAGTCGGATGACCATTTAAATTTCGCACAGGCGGAATTCGATTGCTGCTACTATATCTTCAAGTGATGAAGTCGGGAGCATAAGATAATTGAAGGAGGGTTCGGCTGGAACGCATTTTTCAAGTGGACAGCAACACGCTCGCTTTTTCTTCGTCACAGCGAAGCAAGTTTCAGTCAGTAAATCAGTAAATTAATTACTCTATGGCTTGTGCTGCTGGTTGAAAAACTCAATATAAAAGTGGCAATAAGGGAAGCCTGCTACTTTAAGTCAGTACTGTGTAGTTGGTTAAATGTTGGACTGCTACATAGTAGATGTATACTACGGTGAAATGTGCGGTAGCTCTGTTGGAATTTTAATTAATTGGAAAAATTTTGACTTAGCAATTGAGTTGTCGTTGGACTTTAAATCAATCTTTAAATATGAACATGCATGCTGAACGGCGATGATAGCCTGGCAAAGGCAGTTGACCTATTTAAGCAAGAAATAGTTCAAATGGAAGCTTATATATAAGGTGCACTTTATGTCCCTCTCAAATTTTTACCACTGGTTCAAGTACAACCTTAAAAAAAAGGTTGCGGCTCTTCGAATATATAGCCTGAACACATTGAAAATAGATAATAAGGGTATATTGTTTTTTTGCAAGTATACGTAACACGCAGAAGAAAGCATCTGAGACCCAATAAACTATATATATTATAAGTAAATTCCCGGTATGTTTAATAATCAAGATCTTTCTTGGAATACGTTTAGTTGATTTCCGTGATGTAAAATAAACAATATATATTTTGAGGAAACTCTTTCTGTTTTATTCAAAACTAATTTTGAAAATGAAATTTCAATTAAATCCCTTCATGAAACCTAACACTGGTAACGGCAGCAGTGTAACTTCTACGGGTGGTGTGGGCGCTTTATTCTATGACATTTTTAGCTTGGTTTCAGCGACCGAAATGTTGTCAGTAATTATGACCATGTTGCAACTGCTCATCTTATATAAAGTATTCAAATTGATTGTTAATAGCTAAGATTATCGAGACATGTTCGTATGTCTATCGTACCGTATGTAACATATGAGCACTTTGGAAACGACAAGTGGTAAGATTTAAAATTTTTAACGTCTGTTCTTCTAGTCACCGTGCAAAAAGAAGTTTACTATAAATTCAATAATCAATAAAAATCTATCAATATCGATCTGAGTTAAGTTTTTGGAGCTAACCTCAAATTTGATATGCTTATTTGGAATTTTGATATCGAATTAATCTAGCCAGGTCCGTCTGTCCGTCCGTATCTTAAGACACGTCGATCTCTGAATCTATTAGTGCTAGCGACTTAAACGTAGGTCCTTCTAGTACCAGCACAGTACGATATTGATTCCCATATCCGATAGCATTTCTCGTTTCCATGCTATCGATAAGAATTATTCTTGATATATTGTTTTTTTTTTAGCAAATCTCTTAGATCTTGAGGACTAAAGTCATTAAACTTGACTCGTAGCTTCTAGAATAGTGTATAGAGGTCTAGTGTCTTTGACGTTATACGAATTATGATTGAATCCTGCGCTGTGCTTATGTGCTGCTATTTTAATAGGTTTTTATTTTCTTTGAAAATAAATTGTTGGTATAACGGTCGAGTAGAACGCGTAGCATGTAGCGCAGTCGATTATGGGGCCCAGTCCAATTGAGGGAATATCACCTAGTTGGGAGCTCTCTCATACTTGTTTACCTTTAATTTAAATAGTATATAATAATATTTAACTTATAATTTGGGATAGGTTATGATTGGAGCAAGGAAATTACCAAAACTCTTTTTAGGCAGCTAATGTATGCGGCAACAAAATAGTATAATAAGAAAAACGATATTCGGCAATTCGAAGATTAATAACCTTAGCAGAAAAACACCTTGGAAGTTTTCTGAATTTTGTATACCCTGAACCCATTGAAAATGGGATAAAAGGGTATAATATTTTTGTGAAAATGTATGTAACAGGCAGTAGGAAGCATCTCCAACCTCATAAATCATATATATTATTGATCAGCATTAATAGCCGAGTCGATATAACCATCCAAATTTAGCTCGCGCTACGTACTTTCTTGTGTTTATTTATGTATTGCCAAGAAGTCAATTGAGGCCTAAGTTGGTGGGCAATATAAATTGGGTTATTAACTTGATTTATAGCTCTGCGGTGGTAGCGGGGAGGTTATATATATATATAAGATTCCAAAAGCAACATATCAAGTTTGATGATTCTAGCTCCTAATATTTACCCCATAGGCTCAAAAAACAGGATATCGATATCGATTTTTATCGATTGCTTGGAAACGGAACAAGTTATCGATTATCGGGCGCTTTATTCTATGACATTTTTAGCTTGGTTTCAGCGACCGAAATGTTGTCAGTAGTTATGACCATGTTGCAACTGTTCAACTTATATAAAGTATTCAAATTGATTGTTAATAGCTAAGATTATCGAGACATGTTCGTATGTCTATCGTACCGTATGTAACATATGAGCACTTTGGAAACGACAAGTGGTAAGATTTAAAATTTTTAACGTCTGTTCTTCTAGTCACCGTGCAAAAAGAAGTTTACTATAAATTCAATAATCAATAAAAATCTATCAATATCGATCTGAGTTAAGTTTTTGGAGCTAACCTCAAATTTGATATGCTTATTTGGAATTTTGATATCGAATTAATCTAGCCAGGTCCGTCTGTCCGTCCGTATCTTAAGACACGTCGATCTCTGAATCTATTAGTGCTAGCGACTTAAACGTAGGTCCTTCTAGTACCAGCACAGTACGATATTGATTCCCATATCCGATAGCATTTCTCGTTTCCATGCTATCGATAAGAATTATTCTTGATATATTGTTTTTTTTTTAGCAAATCTCTTAGATCTTGAGGACTAAAGTCATTAAACTTGACTCGTAGCTTCTAGAATAGTGTATAGAGGTCTAGTGTCTTTGACGTTATACGAATTATGATTGAATCCTGCGCTGTGCTTATGTGCTGCTATTTTAATAGGTTTTTATTTTCTTTGAAAATAAATTGTTGGTATAACGGTCGAGTAGAACGCGTAGCATGTAGCGCAGTCGATTATGGGACCCAGTCCAATTGAGGGAATATCACCTAGTTGGGAGCTCTCTCATACTTGTTTACCTTTAATTTAAATAGTATATAATAATATTTAACTTATAATTTGGGATAGGTTATGATTGGAGCAAGGAAATTACCAAAACTCTTTTTAGGCAGCTAATGTATGCGGCAACAAAATAGTATAATAAGAAAAACGATATTCGGCAATTCGAAGATTAATAACCTTAGCAGAAAAACACCTTGGAAGTTTTCTGAATTTTGTATACCCTGAACCCATTGAAAATGGGATAAAAGGGTATAATATTTTTGTGAAAATGTATGTAACAGGCAGTAGGAAGCATCTCCAACCTCATAAATCATATATATTATTGATCAGCATTAATAGCCGAGTCGATATAACCATCCAAATTTAGCTCGCGCTACGTACTTTCTTGTGTTTATTTATGTATTGCCAAGAAGTCAATTGAGGCCTAAGTTGGTGGGCAATATAAATTGGGTTATTAACTTGATTTATAGCTCTGCGGTGGTAGCGGGGAGGTTATATATATATATAAGATTCCAAAAGCAACATATCAAGTTTGATGATTCTAGCTCCTAATATTTACCCCATAGGCTCAAAAAACAGGATATCGATATCGATTTTTATCGATTGCTTGGAAACGGAACAAGTTATCGATTATCGAAAATAAGCTCGATCTGCGCTGACACTAGAAGGACATACAGCTAAAATAATATCAAGTCTTTAGCTACGGACAGACAGACGGAGACGGCTAGATCGACTCGGCCATTGAATATATATACTTAATGGGGTCGGAGACGCTTCCGTTTGCCTGTTGCATTTGCACAATTACATTATACCTTTTAAACCTATTTTTATTGGATTCAGGGTATACAAATTATAAGCTCCACAAGATAATACATATGGATAATATTGAAACATGATGCAATACAGATGCACGAATTATAACGACTGTCAGGCAAGTCATTGTCCACTGCAACTTAATTCCTTAGAAGAGCATTTTAATAAATTTAATCATAGCTGTTTGGAATCAGCTATTTTTTTAAATTGCTCCTGCGTTATGGTAGACTCCGAATATGTATGCTAACCTCGAAGAAGCCGATTGTACGAACTAGTTCGGTTCAGATGTAGATTTCCGTTTATCCGCATCGATAATGTCCTTGTCCAAATTATTGACACATTTAAGGCAGGGCCATTGAGTTTCGGCATCACTATGTCAGCAGATTCGGAATTTTTCGGAACATGTTTACACATTCCATCTGCTGTTTGATCTTGAGTATGGACACTCTGTTTCTAAAATATGTCTACAGGGTAATAGAGTGCTTTTGCAGCCAGTGAAAGACAATCTGCCATCAGATCAGAAATGCTGTGCGACTTGCCGATGAATATGTTCTTGACCATTGTCTACAACATATTCAGTAGTTGAGCTCTGTTCTGGCTGGGCCACCCAAGACTTAGCAGTCGGCAGCCGAACCTGGACATTATCATAAGATTCTGTAGAAAGCACATACACACCCGTAACCACGTGTTTAGGCATTACAGAATGCATGCAGCAGCGTGTCCAGCATGTCAACTCAGTTTGCCAACAAAAAAGGAGTCCTGCAATCCACATTTTGTCTATGCTTGATAGAGTGATTGCGGATCAGATTCACCCTAAGCGTGATTTAGCAACCACAGTTCCTGTCTAAAGATTTTCGAGACGATGATGATGGGTTCCAGCAATCCTAACGGACCGAAAATTGAAGACGCATTCGAACGGATAATCCACTTTGTATTTTTTGTTATGTTTACATTTAAGTGGATTAGTGGGTAGTCATTGGGAAGGGTGCGGGGGGTCTTAAGTTCCCATTTCAGCTAAAATAATATCAAGTCTTTAGCTACGGGTCTTAAGTTCCCATTTCTGTGTGGAAAGCAAGATCATATTGGGCAGGGGGAGTGCGTAAGTGACGCGTGCGCAGGACGGGAATGACAGAAGTAGGGGAATTGGGTAAATATTAGGAAGGGGTGAAGTGTTTTGTGTTTCCATTTGTGTGTGGGGAGCAATAAAACAATTGATTACGATGGGTGTAATTGGATGGAAAGGTGAGAAGGGACAGGGAGTTTGTTGATAACGCATGCGCAAGATCATGAATATTTTTGTTTAAATTGACATTTGTGTGTGTGTGTCTGTTTTTTTTTTTTTGTTTCCTACGGCACGGATGTATGGTATCATCGTAAAATACTGATGGCTCAGGCCAGAAATAGTGCGGGGTGCACTGAGCCTATAGGGAACTGACATATTCCTCCTGAAGTCTTTCTTGTAACCGCTGATGCCCATATCGGTACAGCATAGAGCAGCACGGATGCTACAACTCGCGCGAGGAGTAGGCGTCTACCTGATCTAGGTCCTCCTATGTTGGGTGGCATCCTCCTCCTGCATTTTGGCGAAGGCTGTTGTCTAACATGACCCCAAAATACTTAATTTCGCGGTGGACAGCAACACGCTCGCTTTTTCTTCGTCACAGCGAAGCAAGTTTCAGTCAGTAAATCAGTAAATTAATTACTCTATGGCTTGTGCTGCTGGTTGAAAAACTCAATATAAAAGTGGCAATAAGGGAAGCCTGCTACTTTAAGTCATAGTAGATGTATACTACGGTGAAATGTGCGGTAGCTCTGTTGGAATTTCAATTAATTGGAAAAATTTTGACTTAGCAATTGAGTTGTCGTTGGACTTTAAATCAATCTTTAAATATGAACATGCATGCTGAACGGCGATGATAGCCTGGCAAAGGCAGTTGACCTATTTAAGCAAGAAATAGTTCAAATGGAAGCTTATATATAAGGTGCACTTTATGTCCCTCTCAAATTTTTACCACTGGTTCAAGTACAACCTTAAAAAAAAGGTTGCGGCTCTTCGAATATATAGCCTGAACACATTGAAAATAGATAATAAGGGTATATTGTTTTTTTGCAAGTATACGTAACACGCAGAAGAAAGCATCTGAGACCCAATAAACTATATATATTATAAGTAAATTCCCGGTATGTTTAATAATCAAGATCTTTCTTGGAATACGTTTAGTTGATTTCCGTGATGTAAAATAAACAATATATATTTTGAGGAAACTCTTTCTGTTTTATTCAAAACTAATTTTGAAAATGAAATTTCAATTAAATCCCTTCATGAAACCTAACACTGGTAACGGCAGCAGTGTAACTTCTACGGGTGGTGTGGGCGCTTTATTCTATGACATTTTTAGCTTGGTTTCAGCGACCGAAATGTTGTCAGTAATTATGACCATGTTGCAACTGCTCATCTTATATAAAGTATTCAAATTGATTGTTAATAGCTAAGATTATCGAGACATGTTCGTATGTCTATCGTACCGTATGTAACATATGAGCACTTTGGAAACGACAAGTGGTAAGATTTAAAATTTTTAACGTCTGTTCTTCTAGTCACCGTGCAAAAAGAAGTTTACTATAAATTCAATAATCAATTAAAATCTATCAATATCGATCTGAGTTAAGTTTTTGGAGCTAACCTCAAATTTGATATGCTTATTTGGAATTTTGATATCGAATTAATCTAGCCAGGTCCGTCTGTCCGTCCGTATCTTAAGACACGTCGATCTCTGAATCTATTAGTGCTAGCGACTTAAACGTAGGTCCTTCTAGTACCAGCACAGTACGATATTGATTCCCATATCCGATAGCATTTCTCGTTTCCATGCTATCGATAAGAATTATTCTTGATATATTGTTTTTTTTTTAGCAAATCTCTTAGATCTTGAGGACTAAAGTCATTAAACTTGACTCGTAGCTTCTAGAATAGTGTATAGAGGTCTAGTGTCTTTGACGTTATACGAATTATGATTGAATCCTGCGCTGTGCTTATGTGCTGCTATTTTAATAGGTTTTTATTTTCTTTGAAAATAAATTGTTGGTATAACGGTCGAGTAGAACGCGTAGCATGTAGCGCAGTCGATTATGGGACCCAGTCCAATTGAGGGAATATCACCTAGTTGGGAGCTCTCTCATACTTGTTTACCTTTAATTTAAATAGTATATAATAATATTTAACTTATAATTTGGGATAGGTTATGATTGGAGCAAGGAAATTACCAAAACTCTTTTTAGGCAGCTAATGTATGCGGCAACAAAATAGTATAATAAGAAAAACGATATTCGGCAATTCGAAGATTAATAACCTTAGCAGAAAAACACCTTGGAAGTTTTCTGAATTTTGTATACCCTGAACCCATTGAAAATGGGATAAAAGGGTATAATATTTTTGTGAAAATGTATGTAACAGGCAGTAGGAAGCATCTCCAACCTCATAAATCATATATATTATTGATCAGCATTAATAGCCGAGTCGATATAACCATCCAAATTTAGCTCGCGCTACGTACTTTCTTGTGTTTATTTATGTATTGCCAAGAAGTCAATTGAGGCCTAAGTTGGTGGGCAATATAAATTGGGTTATTAACTTGATTTATAGCTCTGCGGTGGTAGCGGGGAGGTTATATATATATATAAGATTCCAAAAGCAACATATCAAGTTTGATGATTCTAGCTCCTAATATTTACCCCATAGGCTCAAAAAACAGGATATCGATATCGATTTTTATCGATTGCTTGGAAACGGAACAAGTTATCGATTATCGAAAATAAGCTCGATCTGCGCTGACACTAGAAGGACATACAGCTAAAATAATATCAAGTCTTTAGCTACGGACAGACAGACGGAGACGGCTAGATCGACTCGGCCATTGAATATATATACTTAATGGGGTCGGAGACGCTTCCGTTTGCCTGTTGCATTTGCACAATTACATTATACCTTTTAAACCTATTTTTATTGGATTCAGGGTATACAAATTATAAGCTCCACAAGATAATACATATGGATAATATTGAAACATGATGCAATACAGATGCACGAATTATAACGACTGTCAGGCAAGTCATTGTCCACTGCAACTTAATTCCTTAGAAGAGCATTTTAATAAATTTAATCATAGCTGTTTGGAATCAGCTATTTTTTTAAATTGCTCCTGCGTTATGGTAGACTCCGAATATGTATGCTAACCTCGAAGAAGCCGATTGTACGAACTAGTTCGGTTCAGATGTAGATTTCCGTTTATCCGCATCGATAATGTCCTTGTCCAAATTATTGACACATTTAAGGCAGGGCCATTGAGTTTCGGCATCACTATGTCAGCAGATTCGGAATTTTTCGGAACATGTTTACACATTCCATCTGCTGTTTGATCTTGAGTATGGACACTCTGTTTCTAAAATATGTCTACAGGGTAATAGAGTGCTTTTGCAGCCAGTGAAAGACAATCTGCCATCAGATCAGAAATGCTGTGCGACTTGCCGATGAATATGTTCTTGACCATTGTCTACAACATATTCAGTAGTTGAGCTCTGTTCTGGCTGGGCCACCCAAGACTTAGCAGTCGGCAGCCGAACCTGGACATTATCATAAGATTCTGTAGAAAGCACATACACACCCGTAACCACGTGTTTAGGCATTACAGAATGCATGCAGCAGCGTGTCCAGCATGTCAACTCAGTTTGCCAACAAAAAAGGAGTCCTGCAATCCACATTTTGTCTATGCTTGATAGAGTGATTGCGGATCAGATTCACCCTAAGCGTGATTTAGCAACCACAGTTCCTGTCTAAAGATTTTCGAGACGATGATGATGGGTTCCAGCAATCCTAACGGACCGAAAATTGAAGACGCATTCGAACGGATAATCCACTTTGTATTTTTTGTTATGTTTACATTTAAGTGGATTAGTGGGTAGTCATTGGGAAGGGTGCGGGGGGTCTTAAGTTCCCATTTCAGCTAAAATAATATCAAGTCTTTAGCTACGGGTCTTAAGTTCCCATTTCTGTGTGGAAAGCAAGATCATATTGGGCAGGGGGAGTGCGTAAGTGACGCGTGCGCAGGACGGGAATGACAGAAGTAGGGGAATTGGGTAAATATTAGGAAGGGGTGAAGTGTTTTGTGTTTCCATTTGTGTGTGGGGAGCAATAAAACAATTGATTACGATGGGTGTAATTGGATGGAAAGGTGAGAAGGGACAGGGAGTTTGTTGATAACGCATGCGCAAGATCATGAATATTTTTGTTTAAATTGACATTTGTGTGTGTGTGTCTGTTTTTTTTTTTTTGTTTCCTACGGCACGGATGTATGGTATCATCGTAAAATACTGATGGCTCAGGCCAGAAATAGTGCGGGGTGCACTGAGCCTATAGGGAACTGACATATTCCTCCTGAAGTCTTTCTTGTAACCGCTGATGCCCATATCGGTACAGCATAGAGCAGCACGGATGCTACAACTCGCGCGAGGAGTAGGCGTCTACCTGATCTAGGTCCTCCTATGTTGGGTGGCATCCTCCTCCTGCATTTTGGCGAAGGCTGTTGTCTAACATGACCCCAAAATACTTAATTTCGCGGTGGACAGCAACACGCTCGCTTTTTCTTCGTCACAGCGAAGCAAGTTTCAGTCAGTAAATCAGTAAATTAATTACTCTATGGCTTGTGCTGCTGGTTGAAAAACTCAATATAAAAGTGGCAATAAGGGAAGCCTGCTACTTTAAGTCATAGTAGATGTATACTACGGTGAAATGTGCGGTAGCTCTGTTGGAATTTCAATTAATTGGAAAAATTTTGACTTAGCAATTGAGTTGTCGTTGGACTTTAAATCAATCTTTAAATATGAACATGCATGCTGAACGGCGATGATAGCCTGGCAAAGGCAGTTGACCTATTTAAGCAAGAAATAGTTCAAATGGAAGCTTATATATAAGGTGCACTTTATGTCCCTCTCAAATTTTTACCACTGGTTCAAGTACAACCTTAAAAAAAAGGTTGCGGCTCTTCGAATATATAGCCTGAACACATTGAAAATAGATAATAAGGGTATATTGTTTTTTTGCAAGTATACGTAACACGCAGAAGAAAGCATCTGAGACCCAATAAACTATATATATTATAAGTAAATTCCCGGTATGTTTAATAATCAAGATCTTTCTTGGAATACGTTTAGTTGATTTCCGTGATGTAAAATAAACAATATATATTTTGAGGAAACTCTTTCTGTTTTATTCAAAACTAATTTTGAAAATGAAATTTCAATTAAATCCCTTCATGAAACCTAACACTGGTAACGGCAGCAGTGTAACTTCTACGGGTGGTGTGGGCGCTTTATTCTATGACATTTTTAGCTTGGTTTCAGCGACCGAAATGTTGTCAGTAATTATGACCATGTTGCAACTGCTCATCTTATATAAAGTATTCAAATTGATTGTTAATAGCTAAGATTATCGAGACATGTTCGTATGTCTATCGTACCGTATGTAACATATGAGCACTTTGGAAACGACAAGTGGTAAGATTTAAAATTTTTAACGTCTGTTCTTCTAGTCACCGTGCAAAAAGAAGTTTACTATAAATTCAATAATCAATTAAAATCTATCAATATCGATCTGAGTTAAGTTTTTGGAGCTAACCTCAAATTTGATATGCTTATTTGGAATTTTGATATCGAATTAATCTAGCCAGGTCCGTCTGTCCGTCCGTATCTTAAGACACGTCGATCTCTGAATCTATTAGTGCTAGCGACTTAAACGTAGGTCCTTCTAGTACCAGCACAGTACGATATTGATTCCCATATCCGATAGCATTTCTCGTTTCCATGCTATCGATAAGAATTATTCTTGATATATTGTTTTTTTTTTAGCAAATCTCTTAGATCTTGAGGACTAAAGTCATTAAACTTGACTCGTAGCTTCTAGAATAGTGTATAGAGGTCTAGTGTCTTTGACGTTATACGAATTATGATTGAATCCTGCGCTGTGCTTATGTGCTGCTATTTTAATAGGTTTTTATTTTCTTTGAAAATAAATTGTTGGTATAACGGTCGAGTAGAACGCGTAGCATGTAGCGCAGTCGATTATGGGACCCAGTCCAATTGAGGGAATATCACCTAGTTGGGAGCTCTCTCATACTTGTTTACCTTTAATTTAAATAGTATATAATAATATTTAACTTATAATTTGGGATAGGTTATGATTGGAGCAAGGAAATTACCAAAACTCTTTTTAGGCAGCTAATGTATGCGGCAACAAAATAGTATAATAAGAAAAACGATATTCGGCAATTCGAAGATTAATAACCTTAGCAGAAAAACACCTTGGAAGTTTTCTGAATTTTGTATACCCTGAACCCATTGAAAATGGGATAAAAGGGTATAATATTTTTGTGAAAATGTATGTAACAGGCAGTAGGAAGCATCTCCAACCTCATAAATCATATATATTATTGATCAGCATTAATAGCCGAGTCGATATAACCATCCAAATTTAGCTCGCGCTACGTACTTTCTTGTGTTTATTTATGTATTGCCAAGAAGTCAATTGAGGCCTAAGTTGGTGGGCAATATAAATTGGGTTATTAACTTGATTTATAGCTCTGCGGTGGTAGCGGGGAGGTTATATATATATATAAGATTCCAAAAGCAACATATCAAGTTTGATGATTCTAGCTCCTAATATTTACCCCATAGGCTCAAAAAACAGGATATCGATATCGATTTTTATCGATTGCTTGGAAACGGAACAAGTTATCGATTATCGAAAATAAGCTCGATCTGCGCTGACACTAGAAGGACATACAGCTAAAATAATATCAAGTCTTTAGCTACGGACAGACAGACGGAGACGGCTAGATCGACTCGGCCATTGAATATATATACTTAATGGGGTCGGAGACGCTTCCGTTTGCCTGTTGCATTTGCACAATTACATTATACCTTTTAAACCTATTTTTATTGGATTCAGGGTATACAAATTATAAGCTCCACAAGATAATACATATGGATAATATTGAAACATGATGCAATACAGATGCACGAATTATAACGACTGTCAGGCAAGTCATTGTCCACTGCAACTTAATTCCTTAGAAGAGCATTTTAATAAATTTAATCATAGCTGTTTGGAATCAGCTATTTTTTTAAATTGCTCCTGCGTTATGGTAGACTCCGAATATGTATGCTAACCTCGAAGAAGCCGATTGTACGAACTAGTTCGGTTCAGATGTAGATTTCCGTTTATCCGCATCGATAATGTCCTTGTCCAAATTATTGACACATTTAAGGCAGGGCCATTGAGTTTCGGCATCACTATGTCAGCAGATTCGGAATTTTTCGGAACATGTTTACACATTCCATCTGCTGTTTGATCTTGAGTATGGACACTCTGTTTCTAAAATATGTCTACAGGGTAATAGAGTGCTTTTGCAGCCAGTGAAAGACAATCTGCCATCAGATCAGAAATGCTGTGCGACTTGCCGATGAATATGTTCTTGACCATTGTCTACAACATATTCAGTAGTTGAGCTCTGTTCTGGCTGGGCCACCCAAGACTTAGCAGTCGGCAGCCGAACCTGGACATTATCATAAGATTCTGTAGAAAGCACATACACACCCGTAACCACGTGTTTAGGCATTACAGAATGCATGCAGCAGCGTGTCCAGCATGTCAACTCAGTTTGCCAACAAAAAAGGAGTCCTGCAATCCACATTTTGTCTATGCTTGATAGAGTGATTGCGGATCAGATTCACCCTAAGCGTGATTTAGCAACCACAGTTCCTGTCTAAAGATTTTCGAGACGATGATGATGGGTTCCAGCAATCCTAACGGACCGAAAATTGAAGACGCATTCGAACGGATAATCCACTTTGTATTTTTTGTTATGTTTACATTTAAGTGGATTAGTGGGTAGTCATTGGGAAGGGTGCGGGGGGTCTTAAGTTCCCATTTCAGCTAAAATAATATCAAGTCTTTAGCTACGGGTCTTAAGTTCCCATTTCTGTGTGGAAAGCAAGATCATATTGGGCAGGGGGAGTGCGTAAGTGACGCGTGCGCAGGACGGGAATGACAGAAGTAGGGGAATTGGGTAAATATTAGGAAGGGGTGAAGTGTTTTGTGTTTCCATTTGTGTGTGGGGAGCAATAAAACAATTGATTACGATGGGTGTAATTGGATGGAAAGGTGAGAAGGGACAGGGAGTTTGTTGATAACGCATGCGCAAGATCATGAATATTTTTGTTTAAATTGACATTTGTGTGTGTGTGTCTGTTTTTTTTTTTTTGTTTCCTACGGCACGGATGTATGGTATCATCGTAAAATACTGATGGCTCAGGCCAGAAATAGTGCGGGGTGCACTGAGCCTATAGGGAACTGACATATTCCTCCTGAAGTCTTTCTTGTAACCGCTGATGCCCATATCGGTACAGCATAGAGCAGCACGGATGCTACAACTCGCGCGAGGAGTAGGCGTCTACCTGATCTAGGTCCTCCTATGTTGGGTGGCATCCTCCTCCTGCATTTTGGCGAAGGCTGTTGTCTAACATGACCCCAAAATACTTAATTTCGCGGTGGACAGCAACACGCTCGCTTTTTCTTCGTCACAGCGAAGCAAGTTTCAGTCAGTAAATCAGTAAATTAATTACTCTATGGCTTGTGCTGCTGGTTGAAAAACTCAATATAAAAGTGGCAATAAGGGAAGCCTGCTACTTTAAGTCATAGTAGATGTATACTACGGTGAAATGTGCGGTAGCTCTGTTGGAATTTCAATTAATTGGAAAAATTTTGACTTAGCAATTGAGTTGTCGTTGGACTTTAAATCAATCTTTAAATATGAACATGCATGCTGAACGGCGATGATAGCCTGGCAAAGGCAGTTGACCTATTTAAGCAAGAAATAGTTCAAATGGAAGCTTATATATAAGGTGCACTTTATGTCCCTCTCAAATTTTTACCACTGGTTCAAGTACAACCTTAAAAAAAAGGTTGCGGCTCTTCGAATATATAGCCTGAACACATTGAAAATAGATAATAAGGGTATATTGTTTTTTTGCAAGTATACGTAACACGCAGAAGAAAGCATCTGAGACCCAATAAACTATATATATTATAAGTAAATTCCCGGTATGTTTAATAATCAAGATCTTTCTTGGAATACGTTTAGTTGATTTCCGTGATGTAAAATAAACAATATATATTTTGAGGAAACTCTTTCTGTTTTATTCAAAACTAATTTTGAAAATGAAATTTCAATTAAATCCCTTCATGAAACCTAACACTGGTAACGGCAGCAGTGTAACTTCTACGGGTGGTGTGGGCGCTTTATTCTATGACATTTTTAGCTTGGTTTCAGCGACCGAAATGTTGTCAGTAATTATGACCATGTTGCAACTGCTCATCTTATATAAAGTATTCAAATTGATTGTTAATAGCTAAGATTATCGAGACATGTTCGTATGTCTATCGTACTGTATGTAACATATGAGCACTTTGGAAACGACAAGTGGTAAGATTTAAAATTTTTAACGTCTGTTCTTCTAGTCACCGTGCAAAAAGAAGTTTACTATAAATTCAATAATCAATTAAAATCTATCAATATCGATCTGAGTTAAGTTTTTGGAGCTAACCTCAAATTTGATATGCTTATTTGGAATTTTGATATCGAATTAATCTAGCCAGGTCCGTCTGTCCGTCCGTATATTAAGACACGTCGATCTCTGAATTTATTAGTGCTAGCGACTTAAACGTAGGTCCTTCTAGTACCAGCACAGTACGATATTGATTCCCATATCCGATAGCATTTCTCGTTTCCATGCTATCGATAAGAATTATTCTTGATATATTGTTTTTTTTTTTAGCAAATCTCTTAGATTTTGAGGACTAAAGTCATTAAACTTGACTCGTAGCTTCTAGAATAGTGTATAGAGGTCTAGTGTCTTTGACGTTATACGAATTATGATTGAATCCTGCGCTGTGCTTATGTGCTGCTATTTTAATAGGTTTTTATTTTCTTTGAAAATGAATTGTTGGTATAACTGTCGAGTAGAACGCGTAGCATGTAGCGCAGTCGATTATGGGGCCCAGTCCAATTGAGGGAATATCACCTAGTTGGGAGCTCTCTCATACTTGTTTACCTTTAATTTAAATAGTATATAATAATATTTAACTTATAATTTGGGATAGGTTATGATTGGAGCAAGGAAATAACCAAAACTCTTTTTAGGCAGCTAATGTATGCGGCAACAAAATAGTATAATAAGAAAAACGATATTCGGCAATTCGAAGATTAATAACCTTAGCAGAAAAACACCTTGGAAGTTTTCTGAATTTTGTATACCCTGAACCCATTGAAAATGGGATAAAAGGGTATAATATTTTTGTGAAAATGTATGTAACAGGCAGTAGGAAGCATCTCCAACCCCATAAATCATATATATTCTTGATCAGCATTAATAGCCGAGTCGATATAGCCATCCAAATTTAGCTCGCGCTACGTACTTTCTTGTGTTTATTTTTGTATTGCCAAGAAGTCAATTGTGGCCTAAGTTGATGGGCAATATAAATTGGGTTATTAACTTGATTTATAGCTCTGCGGTGGTAGCGGGGAGGTAATATATATATATAAGATTCCAAAAGCAACATATCAAGTTTGATGATTCTAGCTCCTAATATTTACCCCATAGGCTCAAAAAACAGGATATCGATATCGATTTTTATCGATTGCTTGGAAACGGAACAAGTTATCGATTATCGAAAATAAGCTCGATCTGCGCTGACACTAGAAGGACATACAGCTAAAATAATATCAAGTCTTTAGCTACGGACAGACAGACGGAGACGGCTAGATCGACTCGGCCATTGAATATATATACTTAATGGGGTCGGAGACGCTTCCGTTTGCCTGTTGCATTTGCACAATTACATTATACCTTTTAAACCTATTTTTATTGGATTCAGGGTATACAAATTATAAGCTCCAGAAGATAATACATATGGATAATATTGAAACATGATGCAATACAGATGCACGAATTATAACGACTGTCAGGCAAGTCATTGTCCACTGCAACTTAATTCCTTAAAAGAGCATTTTAATTAATTTAATCATAGCTGTTTGGAATCAGCTATTTTTTTAAATTGCTCCTGCGTTATGGTAGACTCCGAATATGTATGCTAACCTCGAAGAAGCCGATTGTACGAACTAGTTCGGTTCAGATGTAGATTTCCGTTTATCCGCATCGATAATGTCCTTGTCCAAATTATTGACACATTTAAGGCAGGGCCATTGAGTTTCGGCATCACTATGTCAGCAGATTCGGAATTTTTCGGAACATGTTTACACATTCCATCTGCTGTTTGATCTTGAGTATGGACACTCTGTTTCTAAAATATGTCTACAGGGTAATAGAGTGCTTTTGCAGCCAGTGAAAGACAATCTGCCATCAGATCAGAAATGCTGTGCGACTTGCCGATGAATATGTTCTTGACCATTGTCTACAACATATTCAGTAGTTGAGCTCTGTTCTGGCTGGGCCACCCAAGACTTAGCAGTCGGCAGCCGAACCTGGACATTATCATAAGATTCTGTAGAAAGCACATACACACCCGTAACCACGTGTTTAGGCATTACAGAATGCATGCAGCAGCGTATCCAGCATGTCAACTCAGTTTGCCAACAAAAAAGGAGTCCTGCAATCCACATTTTGTCTATGCTTGATAGAGTGATTGCGGATCAGATTCACCCTAAGCGTGATTTAGCAACCACAGTTCCTGTCTAAAGATTTTCGAGACGATGATGATGGGTTCCAGCAATCCTAACGGACCGAAAATTGAAGACGCATTCGAACGGATAATCCACTTTGTATTTTTTGTTATGTTTACATTTAAGTGGATTAGTGGGTAGTCATTGGGAAGGGTGCGGGGGGTCTTAAGTTCCCATTTCTGTGTGGAAAGCAAGATCATATTGGGCAGGGGGAGAGCGTAAGTGACGCGTGCGCAGGACGGGAATGACAGAAGTAGGGGAATTGGGTAAATATTAGGAAGGGGTGAAGTGTTTTGTGTTTCCATTTGTGTGTGGGGAGCAATATAACAATTGATTACGATGGGTGTGATTGGATGGAAAGGTGAGAAGGGACAGGGAGTTTGTTGATAACGCATGCGCAAGATCATGAATATTTTTGTTTAAATTGACATTTGTGTGTGTGTGTCTGTTTTTTTTTTGTTTCCTACGGCACGGTAGTATGGTATCATCGTAAAATACTGATGGCTCAGGCCAGAAATAATGCGGGGTGCACTGAGCCTATAGGGAACTGACATATCCCTTCTGAAGTCTTTCTTGTAACCGCTGATGCCCATATCGGTACAGCATAGAGCAGCACGGATGCTACAACTCGCGCGAGGAGTAGGCGTCTACCTGATCTAGGTCCTCCTAAGGCTGTTGTCTAACATGACCCCAAAATACTTAATTTTGCGGCTTGTGATAAGCACAGCCTTTGTTTTATGGCCTGTCAGCTCCAAGCTAGCGGCACTCATCGAGCTGGCCACGATCCTTATGGCTGCATTCGCTGCAGCTTCTACTTCTTCTATTTATTTGCCCTTCCCTGGGATTTTTTCACTCTTCGTCGTACATTATGTTCCTAAGACCGACTCCTGTCGGACCCCTGCTGAGACCATGTAAATCTTAACACCGTCATCCGTATCATAACTCAATATCAGATCGGATAAGTAGTTGTATATTATTCGGAAAAGGGAGGATGGTATCCCTATTCGGTCTAAGGCTTCCAGTATAAGAGACCAGCTTGCTGAGTTAAAAGCATTGCGGATGTCCAACGTAATTGCCGCGCAATACTCCTCATCTCCCCACCTTCGTCTGGTTCCCTCTATTGTTTTAGTGGCAATATCTACCACCGCCTTAATTGCGTCGACCGTAGACCTTGCCTCGCGAAATCCATACTGGTGCTTGGACCTGCCTCTTACTCCACATCGGCATTTTGAAGTCGCTTATATACATCCTCTCCATGATCTTTCCGGCGTGTCCAGTAGGCAGATTGGTCTGTATCCCGAGGGTTTCTCTATTGGCTTGTCCCCTTTTGGTAGAAGGATTAGTTTCTGTCGCTTCTATCTCTTAGGGAATACACCGTCCTGTAGACATCTAGTATATGTCTCGGCGAAGGCGTCTGGTTTTGTTAGCATTGCTAACTTTAGCGCCTTGTTGGTACCCCATCTGGTCCTGGAGCCTTTTTGTCGCTTAGGCTTTTGCTTGCCGCTAACACGTCGTCTGCCGACACCTGCTGCACTAGCTCCGTGCTCAGTGAGCGGTTGGCTACTTCCAGTCGTGAGTGTTGGGGGAACAGTGGCAAGTGCGGTATTGCAGGTCACCTGGGTTGTTCCCTGGCTGCGGATCTTCTTCGTGTAGGTTTCCTCGTCTAGGCTGTTGTCCTTCCATTTGGGGCCTGTTGTTTTGGGCTGCTTTTTTCTCCGTCCTCTCCCGTGGATCTCGAAATGCACTGCTCGGTGGTCGCTGAATGTGAATTCATTACTGATTTTCCATGTAGTTAGCCTGCTGAGCAGGGTAAGGTCTATAATAGAGCCTCTACCGGCCTTGCAGTACGTGAGCTCCTGCCCGTCGCTTGCAAGGCCCAAGTCGAGCGCCGCGAACTCTTCTAGCAGGGTGGTCCCTCTCGCGTAAGATTCCTTGCTTCCCCATTTCACGGCCCAGGCGGTAAAGTCTCCGGCTATGACGAGAGGAGCTCTATTGCGAGCGTCTTCTGAAATTTCTTCCAGCATGGTCTGAAATTGCCGCAGTTCCCAGATTGGGGGTGCGTAGCAACTGTAAACGGTGATTCCATTAATTTTTGCTCTCACGAATCCGTCGTTTGCTGCTCTGACCTCCTAGTCCGGGGGTTTGAGAGACCAAATGGCCGCTTCTCCGCATTTACTTGCCGATGGCTCGCCGATTAGAGCGATGTCGGTCTTTCTCTCCCATGCTGATTGCTTTAGTAGGGTCTGAGCCGCCTTGCAGTGGTTAAGGTTTAGCTACCTCATTTTCTGTTGGTCAGGGCACTCCTAAACACGGCGTTCCTGTCCATGAAGAGCACTGTGTGTCTTATTTGCATTCCTTAGCCAGGCACAGATTCGATCTGTCCAATTCACTCTTGCGAGTTGTCCGCATTCTAGGCATCTAAAATATCTGGAGATGCTTATCCGCTTGCGGATTCTAGAGTATCCCAGCCTACTTTCAGAAAACCTGCTTAAAGGACTTATTTCATCGCATCCTTATCGTCGCCGTCTGTGCTGGGTCATACGCCTTTCGAAGGTAAATATTCTCTTGGGCTATATCCAATTTTTGAATTATTTCTTAGATGTCCTCCCTGCTCGTGATCTCGTCCAAGACCTTGCACTCAATAGACACTCGGTGGGACAGCGTCCGGACCTCTGCATTTCCCAAATGCTGTGGTATTCTTTCCCGAATTGGTAGGCTGGAGTAGCAGTTCTCTCTTTTGTGTTCCCATATTTTGGTCACCGCTTTTCCGAGCTCACTCAGCCTCTCGTCCGTTTTGACTTTTCTCAGTATCTGATTAGCTCGCTTCACCTTTTGTTGAGATGACTATAGGGCCGGTCGCGTCTTGTCCTTAAGCAGTCCCTTGTTCCTTTTTCGGGTGACATGCTTCCTCTTTTTTATAGGTGACCTCCTTCCTTCCTTCCACTTGTCGTCATCGCCTCCTTCCACTCCTGCACTGTTGTTACGATAGCCTGGTTACCGACTGGTCATCGGATTCGCTTTTTTTAGGGCGTCCGTGGCTGTTGCCTGCTTCCGCTCAACGTCTACTGTCGTCCTTAATAGAAGCGAGGTTTAAGTGCTGGTGCGTCGTAATGACCTCCTTGGCTCCTTCGTCGTGCAGCTACGTGGCTACCAGCTCGTAGAGTACTCGAATGCTCTTTATTGAGTCTCGACTGGTGGATGGAGCGCTGCTTGCCATAATCTATCATGTCTACCAACTTTGAGATCTCTTGTCCAAGTAATCAAAGTGCTAAGCTGTAGTGTATTCATACATATATTACATAATTCAACTTGTAACACATTGTTGCAAGTATAAACACATATAAAAAACTCAAGCGCATAGCATAAATATAATCAAATGCCATACATACACATGCACATACATACCTACAGAGCTGCGCATACATAAGTAACACGATGCCGCTTGGGCAGGCCAAGACAGCGGGAGACCGTTGACCATGGATAGCCGCTGATCTTGTATTTCAGGCGCTCCGTGAGCAAGCGCCCATATGTATGAGTACACCCACTCTCTCTCTCCCTCTTTCTCTCTCTCTCTTTCTCTCTCCCTCTCTCTCTCTCTCTCTCCCTATTTCTCTCTCTCTCTCTCTCTCTCTCCCTCTCTCTCTCTCTCTCTCTACCTCTTTCTCTATCTATCTCTCTCTCTTTCTCTCTCACTCTCTCTCTATATATATGTGTCCATAGGCCAAGAAAATGCCCTTAACTTTGAATAAAATCATTCTAATGAAATGACAACCAGCACAGACGTGCTTATTGAACTTTAATGATATAATGAACATATGACATGGTGACATATGTCACATAACTAGGGAACCAAATAATCTACAACATGCATGCTAACCGCATGCATTAATAAAACTACATCAAAATACGTCGAGGGAAAATAACCTCGCGGTAGAAAACTTAGTGAGTAAGGTGTTTTTATAAAGGTGTGTCGCAACTCTCCATACGCATCATATAAGATAACTATAGGGTAAGAAAATTAACAGCCAGTACACCGGCTGTCAATCAAGAAAGCGTTGTAATTAAAAAACCAAGAAATCGACGTGGCATAGAGCTAGATTTCCTTACAGAAGAGGCAAAGCGACTAAAAACACACAATAAACTTTCTCCGCAAAATATAAAAACAATTAATAATCATACAAAACTTCCACCGCCAGAGAAAAAACAAGTGCCCAAACCGATAAAGAGATATCCTGACGACTGCGCTGGACCACTGGAAACCCCGGCCTGTGCGATGACCTGCACCGGCAACGCTGACCGTTTCCAAGGCAGCGAAATAATCTAAAGAAGAAATAGCACCACACCAATAGCAGCAGCAGAAGAAGCAGCACTATCTTAAATTATATTAAAATTTTGTGAACATGTACGACACATTAGAGAGGAGATCACTGCTTTGATCGAAGTAGGCAAATATCAGTAAATCAAAAACAAAGGCCTCTGCCTAAATATATTTTAAAACCAAATACAAAAAAAAAAACTAAATAATTTTAATACGAAAATAAAATATTAAAATTATACTACATTCAAATACCATAAGAAGAGAAAATTAATTTATAACAGTTTACAATAATTCCAATACAATCAATATTCAAATTTAAATGGGCTCAAACGAATCAAAGGTTGAAAATCAGCCGAAAATGCTATAAATAACGTTAAATTAATCCATCATAGAGAAAATTTAGAGGATATAACAATTTTGTTAATAATAATCACTGTTGTATCTATTATATCACTAGAATTAAGGGTGTATGCAATGCATACAAAGAAAATTAAGAAACGATATATTAGTATGAATATATATTAGTATGAATATGTAAAAACAAAATAAATACAAATTTGAATATGTCAGATATAGATACACTCATTAGGCTGACGTATTGAAATGAGCCAGACTCTCGTATTCGCGTACTAAACGTACTGCGATTACATAAAGATTTCATCAAAGTGTGTGATTTCGAATACGAATACACTGACATGTTCAATAATCATATGGGTCCATTGATACATTGTTCAACAATTAAAAAGGGAATCATACTAAGTATCTTGCCATGTCTCAGTAAAATTAGTTTATGAAGAACACCCATTTTTGAGACCAGCAACGATACTAATGGTGCGACTGCATCGATAGGCATCTATTATATTATAATTATAATGTGGAATGGAGTATTTTAGTGCAAAATATCTATGACTTCAAAGATCAGTTTAACAAGTCACATATATGCATTAATACAGGCATACCTATAAAAGTATAAATACAATACAATATATATATAAATATAATAATATAAATACTGATAGCGACTTTGAGATACTGGAAGAACATACAGAATCCAGCATGCCAGACTAGGTAGCCGTAGATAGGGAATATGTAAGAGAAGTTTCGTCTACAAACCCTGAATTTGACGGTTAAAAAACTGTCATTGAATCGTTTTTTACCAGCCTTAAGGCTGAACGAACTAAAGGCAACTAAGAGGATTTGGCTGTAGAAGTCATAAGGTCAAAACTAATTGGCAGCCTGCTATTCAAATGCTAATACGACACAACGATCTCCGGCATTATTATTAAATTGAAAGGTTTAGTCAAAGGTGAATCCACTGACGTGACAAAACTGTTAGGCGCCCACCAAAAAGGAAAAGCAGCAGCTCAATATACTGCTGAAATTGATAACTTGCGTAAGTAACTCGAGGCAGCTTATATTGACGATGGCCTAGACCCGGATAATGCAGACTAAAAATTGTGAATATGAAAAACTTTACATAATACTAGAAGCTGGAAACATCAACACATTAATTGATGCAATGGGTAAATATATTCATTGCATCACTAAAACGCAAGTTACACTTACAATAACAATGGCCGAGGACATTTCAGAGGAAATGCCCGTGGTTACAAACGAGGAAGAAATAATTCCAACCCAGGAAACAACCAACCAACAACAGCCGAAATAACAATATTCGAATTACTTAAGATAATTCGGATAATCAGCAAGTCCCTTTTGATATTCAAAATAAGAACTAAATAAAACTTTGTGTACATGTACACAGAAATTCTTAAAGCTGTCCCATTCAATTGGGCAGTTGCATATAACTGTGGTTTTTTCTTTATCTTTATGATATTGTCTACACTACTGAAAAAGCCAGTTAGGTTATTAACTTGATTTATAGCTCTGCGGTGGTAGCAGGGTGGTTGCGATAGGTATAAAATGTAAGATGCTTGACAAATATATAATATTCTAGAAGTAACATATCATGTTTGGTGACTCTAGCTCTTATTATTTACCTAATTTGCTCAAAAAATAGGATGTCGATATCGATTTTTATCTATTACTTGGAAACGGAGTAAGTTATCGATTATCGGAAATAAACTCGATCTGCGCAGGCACTAGGAGGACCCACATCTAAAATTTCTCTACCTCTTCTAGGTTCTGGTCTGGGAACCTTGCGTTCATACGGACGGACGGACATGGTTAGATCGACTCGGCTATTGTTGCTGATTAAGAATATATATACTTTATAGGGTCGGAGATGCTTCCTTCTGCCTGTTACATACACTTGCATTTTGCACACACAAAATATATTCTTTTTTCCCATTTTCAATGGGTTCGGGGTATAAAAAGGGAAGGAAAGGCTATCTTGGGTACGCCGAAGATCTAATACCCTTGCAGACCCAACCTTTTCATAATGCTTATAGTGCCTTGCTCGTATCTAAGAAGCACAGGGAAAATAGCTAATGCAGAGCTTGGTCAAGATATCTTGATAAACAAAAAATTTTGTTTGATCAAAAACCTAGTTTTTGACCGATCGTTCCTATGGCTATATGATATAGTGGTCCGATCTCAATAGGATTTTGCATTTATGGAAGGAGGACTATAGTAAAACTAGTAAATGCCGAGTTTGGTCATGATATCTTGAAAAACAAAATGTTTTTTCATACAACTTAATTTTCGACCGATCATTTTTATGGCAGCTGTATGATATAGCGGTCCGATCCAGCTGGTTTTTGACATATGTGCTGCGTACAATAGAAAAAGGGACTTCTGCAAAGTTTTATTAAGATAGCTTGAAAGCTGAGACTATGTTCGCAAAGAAACAGACAGACGGACGGACGGACATGGCTATATCAATTCGGCGGATGATGCTGATCAAGAATATATATGCTTTATTGCGTCGGAGATGTCCCCTTCTATGCGTTACACAATTCACGACAAAAATATAATACCCTCTGCAAGGGTATAAAAAGAAACTATAGTGCCTACATACCATGACGATGCAATTCAAGGAGCTCACACATGCATGACTAAATCGCTTGCGAAAATCAAAAGACACTACTATTGGAAAAATATTACGCGTCAAATAAAAGAGTCTATACGCAGATATCCTAAATTCTAAAAGTCAAAAACAAGAACACACACAAAAACACCTTTGACCACTCCAGAAACGCCGATAACTGCGTTCGACAGAGTAATAGTGAATAATATAGATCTACTATCAAAATCTGAAAATGGTAATGAATATACAATTACATTGATATGAGATTTAACAAAATATCTTGTAGCTACTCCAGTACCAAACAAATCCGCTAATACAGTTGCAAAAGCAATATTTGAATCTTTTATACTGAAGTGCAATGAAGACGTTCATTTCGGAAGTGGGAACTGAATATGAATATGAAAATTTTGTTATTACGGAGCTTTGCAAATACTTAAAGATAGACAATTAAACACACCACCACCAGACAGTTGAAAGAGTAAAGAGAAGTCATAGAGCTTTCAATTAATACATATATTATTATCTAACAGTTGATAAAAGTGATTGGGATGTATGGCATCAATATTTTGTATATTGTTTCAACACGACCCCTCTATGACACATAACTATTGTCCATATGAATTATTTTTCGGCAAACAGAGCAATTCGTCAAATTACTTTAATAAATTAAATAATATTGACTATATATATATATATATATATATATTAATATATCAATATTATTATATGAATCGCATTTCTACCGAAAGAGTTAAGATTTTGCGAAAAATGTGAAACACGTCTCAAATGATTTTTCATATAGAGCTTTGAAACTGAATTTGAGCGAGAAACGTCACCCACCAAATCTTTTACCCCCATTTTCACCGAGGAGGAATACATTTTTGGAAAAGTGTGAAACACCCCTCAAATAAATTTAAACAAAGATCTTTGAAATTGAGTTTGAGGCCAATTGGATGGTAAACAAAAAAGTTTCATACAAACGTTTTTTCGAGATTTTTCCATACTTGCGGGTGGAATTTCCCGAAACCCCATGCACCTTCATCACATAAGGTAAATGCAGCAGTCAGTCATTCAGTCAGTCATGACAAACAGTTTTATGTAGAGAGATATAAACGACCATGCTAAAGAAGCAAAGTTTAGATTAGATTTACATAAAAACTTAAGGCTAAGAATAAAGAATATTATGATAATAAGGTTACAAGGCTAAGAATAAAGAATATTATGATAATAAGGTTACAAATTTGAAATTAGAAATAGGAAACAAAGTTTTTTTAAGAAACGATGCTGGCCACAAAATAGAACTAGTTTATTTAAGATATAAAAGGTAAAAAACAAAAAGTACATAAGGATTGGTAAAAAATGTTCAATGAATAATGCATATACATTTTCTTTATGTATTCGAATTCAAAACAAAAGAAAAAAAAAACAAATTCTAAGGAAAAACAAATTATTAAAGTGAATAATAAAATATTTACATTGTTATACTTAAAATTTTGTATTTTCGTACACCTTAATTCATGAATATAATACATAATTCAACTTGTAACACTTTGTTGCAATCATAAACAAATATAGACGACTCAAGCGCATAATATAAATATAATCGTAGATGTGTATGCACATATTATTTAAGGGATTGGGATTCATCTGCAAAATTGACATTTTCCATGCTTGTTGTTAGGGTAAGGGTACCTGAACGTGGGCATGTGTGCATGATAACTTTTTGGGCCGACCAATGACTGACTGCCTGCGTGTCCGATGAAAATTTGACCAAATTTGTAAATCGATCAACGGTTTGTCGTGAGACAGATATATTTTTTCAATGGGTGCGTACATTTTGGGCGACGGGCACGGTCTTTGTTTGTTTGGCATGCCTGCGGCGGGCTTGCGTCCGGAAAATGCACAAAAGTGTGAACAGGTAATGAAAATTGTATGGACGCATGCTAGACATTATGATCGTTAATTGCCAGTCATAAAACCCTTAAGCATAAAATTTTTACAATGTCAATAAATTGCATTTTTTTGAATATGAAAGTGAAAACGAGCGACAATTGAGAATCACCTGTTGCATTCAAGCTCACCAGAGGCATGCCAAACAAATTAATTGTTTATTTAATAAATAAAGATCAAATTCTTCTCATTATGCCTGACTGGACGAAAAAATACATGATTAAGTATTTGAATGTGTGTGCCTTTTACTACCAAAGGCACACAATTGAAACAAACGCCGTGATCTACTTGTGCGCACATCCACAGACAACAGAAATATATTTATATATATTTGTATACTTGTAGAAATCGGGGTTTTGTGGGAAGTTATGCAGGGAGAAAGAAATGTACACAAATTCGCAAAGCAATGTGAAAGAGCGAGGCATATACATACATAAAACTAGCATACATATATTTAAAACAAGTAAGAGGTGCTACTCGGGAGCTCTCGACTAGGGAATACCCTGAACCCTCTTATTCCAACATCAAATAAATTTAAAAAAAAAAGTGCGCTTGGCAGGGTTCGAGCTTGCAACTGACAGCAGTGCTTGCTGTCGACTCTACTCAACAGGCACACCAGGAAAAAAAATTCTTTCCCTAGCAGGGCTCGAACTCGCGACAGACCGCACCACTTGCTATGCCTCTACTCAGCAGCCTCACCAATAATTAAGTACTTATGACAAACAAGTAAGAGTTTCTAGTCGGAAGCTCCTTCTTTCAACATCAAATGCATATATATATTCTATTTTAGAAGCAATATGTCAAGTTCGGTGACTCTAGCTCTTATTATTTTCCAAAATTACCCAAAAAACAGGATATCGATATCGGTTTTTATCGATTGCTTGGAAAAGTTATCGATTATCGGAAACAAACTGGATCTGCGCGGGCACTGGGAGCACCTACATCTAGTCAAGTCTCTAGCTTTTGTAGGTTCTGAGATTCTTGCGTTTATACATACGGACAGACGGACAGACAGACAGACGGACATGGCTAGTTCGACTATTGACTATTGACTATTGATTGTGATCAAGAATATATATACTTTATGGGGTCAGAGATGCTTCCTTCTGTCTGTTACATACATTTGGATTCTGCACAAATACAATATACCCTTATACCCATTTTTAATGGTTTCAGGGTATAAAAAAAGCATCAACCGCAGCGATGCTGCGACTTAATTGCCACAAAAACAAAATTAGTCTTCTGAAATAGTCTCTATTCTGAAAGGACTTATTTACCAGCATAATCAGAATGGTGAAATTTAACCATATCTAATGCTGAAGTTTTTTCCAAGATTTTTATGTGTCATATAATGTGCAGTTCTCGAATCAAAACAAATTTTCAGTTGACTAATGTCGAATTCGAATTCGCATTACTTTTATTTGTTTGTTTACATCATTTTCAAGAAGTCATTTCGACGTGCACTGTGCACAGATTCTTTCATTGTGCGTCAATGACATGACCGCTTCGAAGAGCTGTTAGCAACTTGTGTCTTTTGCCCCTTTCAGAGTCTTTTCAAAAGTCAGAGTGTGTTGAATTCTGCAGAGGTCGCACCGCATTAGCATAAGCAAACATTCAAGGAAAAATAAAAAGAGGTCGAGTGAAGCAGCTATTCGGTGTAAACAAGGTTGGAAAGCCTCTCTTGAACTGGCCGCATCTGCTATAAAATGCAATTTCTTCTTTATCTCCCCCACTTATTCGATTTTTGTTGCTTTAGGCGAGCAAAGAAAGACCCACAGCCAAATTACTTTAAACTAAAATAATTTCATTAATAAACGCAATTAATTCTTGGCTATAGTAACAATTTCAATTGGGGTTGTTAGGTTTTCTGTGCTGTGTCATCTTGTTAAGACTGGGAATGATTTTCTGTTTGGCTCCTTAAGTACCTCAGTATATTAAGAGCTAATAAGAAAGACGGGATACTTACGATCTAAGCCTTTTATATGAAAAAATCAGGAAATGAAGAAGTTTAGCGCCCACTTACGGAGTAGCAAACAGTGAAAGTGATAAGGACGTCACGTTTTGATCTGCTCTACCGGTTTGTCGTGTCATTAGTGTCTTTTGTAAGGCGGTCAAATAAGCATCATCTGAGAGGGTGGGGTCATCAACTCTACCCGCTAGTTTTCTCGAGGTGTAAGTCATGCGTAAGATTTTTTCACCAGGCATTCTGCAAAAATCTGGACTATATTCTATATTCTGCTATTTATCACGAAGTGTGCTACCAATCTGTAATAGCTGATTAACATTGTGAGCAATATTATGATAGTGCTGAGTATTAAAGACTATCGAATGGGCCAACATCGTTTTCTCTAAAAAACTTGTCTGATCTTATCTACTAATTTAGTGCCGGCAATTGGGATTGCCCGATGGCTATCGCGGCATACTTAAAATTTGTCACTAGGCATACAATTATTTCCTTCGAGGAACCTATCTTATCGTATTTCCTCTTTAGTTAACTCTTTAGTTGCCAATGTTGTTGCTAGGTTCTAAAGAGTCTCCCATTTATTATGTAAGCACCGCTCGCTTTCATAGTGAAAGAAAACATAATTGCTTGTGAAGCACGAATGCAAGTTTCATAAAATTGTACAATATAGGTTGTTAAATAAAATAAAGTTAATAACGATTTCATCGTGTATCGTTCAGAATACAGGCAATCGAACCGTTTCGTATTGTATCGTATAATAGCTAATCATACCATCGTTTGCGCGCCGGCACGAGTCTCTATGCCAACATTCTGAAATATTCTCTGCAGCAAGGACTGTCTGACATTTTTCCTACGACGATGGAGAACTCCCAAACTGAGTTGCCAATAGAGAGACTGCTGGTTCAAAAATTAGACCCGAATACCTAATTACACATAGCTGCCATAACCTTTAAGCAAGTGCGAGAAAGTCGACAAGTGGTATTTAAGCCGTGGACCTGTAACGCTTGTAACGGCATGGTCAGCGGGACAGGCTAACAGATCGCTTGTTTCTGCTGAAGTAACAGATAAACTCGCCGATGTATAAAGAGGTAGCGGAGCAGCAAACACAGAAATGTATAGCGGCTGTCCGTCTTCGTCGTTTGCAGCTACTGGCCCACGGGAAAGTTCAACACCGCTGCAGCAAAGAACCGATAACCTATAGGATACAGGTCCGTGAACTGCAGGCAGAAACAGGTTGCGGCAATTGAAGTGTGCACTCAGTTTGCAATATCATTGTAATAATGCGACGCCGTGGATTGCATCGCTGACATCTGCGCAAATCAGTGTGCGATATGTTATCAGCAAAAACGTACCAACTACCAACAGGCGAACCAGAGCGAGGAATGGTCGATTTTTATCTGCAAATGAGCAGTCTACAGAGAGATGCGGATTCAGCAAGAAGGAAAACCATTGGTATGCACGAATATCTTTACGACAGGTGACATGCCCAGGAACGAGCCCGAGTCTATGTCTGCGACTGTAAGCATTTCAGCTCCAGAAGAAAATGAACTGTAACGATCGCAGAAGCCAGCTGTTCAAGTGCTCCCTTTATATAGATGACTCGGGCATTCTACATATTTAGGGATGGATAGACAATATAGAACAAGTTTAAGTCTGCATAAGAAGCCCGATAATTCTGCCAAGATGACATCGATTGACGTATCTGGTGGTTCAGTTATATCACCGCAGTAATCTTCACCTGCACAACGAAATCGTCGCAAATAACTTACGAGTACAAAAATAGATAATATTGACTATATTATCTATTTTTATATATATATTATATATATATATATAAGTTAACACTTAAGAATTGCACCAAAATAACGCTGTATAAGAAACTTGCACAATACTTATATTTATCCATTTACAATCAAGCACATTCCGCTGACAAATGAGTTCAGCGGCCTGACCGCAACTGTCAGCAGCGAAAACCTGACACTTGACTATGCGGCAAGTATCCGCGTTGTCACTTATGCTGAGTCGGCTTGCCGACTGTAGCTTTGTAGTTTATAGATCCAAGTTTTAGGTATAATTCCAATTCAATTTTATACCACAATTCAGTTCTGTACATAACGTTTGACAATAAACATACATTGCTCCGGCTTTGCCGTTATAAAATACTTTCTTATTATTGATACAATCACTGAGCCACAAGGCCAGTGATACGAGACTGAAACTCCGAAAGTGATCATCGTAAGAAGATATCGTTTACATCGGCCGACTGTGCTTCCCTTAATAGCGCAAGACGGCAACATGACATTTGGCGCCCAACTCTTGGTAATAACGAAAGAAAATTACCCACGCGAGCGTTTGTTAATAACTGAAACACGCTAACAAATACATTACGTGATTGCTGACCTGCGTCAATACAGGCAGCAACAGTGCAACAGCTTCGCCCTCGTAAAGACACATTGGCAGAAGTGCACCGAGGCCACTGAAGCTATCTGGACAACGCAGACTGCGGCTTTGGAGCTATCTGGACAGCGAAGTCTGCAGCGTTGGAGCTTAATTTCCCTTAGTAGTTGTCTTAGAATCATGTAAGTGGGCTTTTCCTTAACTCTTTTCAAGTCAATTCAAAAGAAAATAAAAAAAAAAACACAATATATTTTGCATTACCTATTACTCGATTATAAATCTATAAAGAAAAATATTAATAATAAGTTATACGGCATTGAGAGCTTTGATTGATAGAGAAGCTAGATATTTGTCACTTGTATTTAAAGCTCTATTCGTTAGTTGTCTTTACGTAACTTTGTAGTTAAACACTCTGGCGTAACATGACACGCCAGCGTTAGGGAACTCACGCTTAATCATCAAAATATTGAATTGTTTATCTGTAGCGAAGGCATATGAGCTCTTCATTCTCACAATACAGAACGCCCGGCCACTGTTCAAGTTACTCAGAATCTGACTGTGACACTCAGGCCCTTATTCGCAGACCAAAACTGGAACCCGTTGTTCCCCCAGCGCCTAGCAACATAAACGCTGAACAACTCAGGGCAAAAATGCAGACGTCCATCTCCAGCGCCTTAGCTGAGCAAGCTGCTGCAAACCAACAGAGAGAACAAGAGTTAATTCAAAGAATTAACCAAATGTCTGAACAGATAGCGCCTGTGCGCATAACTACACCTGAAGTGCAAACGTATGTGGCCGTTGAAATAAACAATGAGATACGCTGCGACGAGCCACTTGTCGCCGTCAAATGCTTGCCCGACTTTACCGGAGCACAAGAATCTTATGTGTCGTGGCGGCAAGCAGCGCTGGCAGCCTATCAAATTTTCAAACCATATAATGGCAGTTCACGCCACTATCAGGCGGTTATCATTATCAGAAGCAAGGTCAGGGGCCCTGCTGATGCAGTACTAGCTTCGTTTGGCACAGTATTCAACTTTGATGCGATTATAAATCGCCTCGATTTCACGTATAGTGACAAACGACCCATCCATGTAATAGAACAGGAGTTAGGCACCTTGAGGCAGGGGGGCCTATCGCTACTTCAGTATTACGACGAAGTAGAAAAAAAACTGACTTTACTGACCAACAAGGTTACTATGTCATATGAGCCAATTATGGCTAAAGGCTTATGCGAAAAATTCCGTGATTACGCATTGTGTGTTATTATATCAGGTCTCAAACGCAACCTCACAGACGTGCTATTCGCGGCTAAGCCAAAGGACTTACCCTCGGCACTCGCCCTTGCACAGGAGTTTGAATCTAACCATGAGAGATATGCCTTTGCGGCTAACTACGCTAGAAGCCCGGAGAAAAAAGAGCGTAGACCAAGCATTAAAGTGCAGAATATCCAGCAGGGGGAGCCACAGTCAAATGGCCAGAAAAACCCACACTACAATAAGCAGGCCAGGACGCAAAGCCAAGCCGATCAAAAGAGCGGCAGACAACAGAATAACAATACGGCACCAGTGCCCATGGAAGTTGACCCTTCCATATCGAGGATGCTACAGCCCTCACAAGCCCTAGCTTATGTAAACAAGAGATCAGCCCAATCTGATCGCACAAGTGCTCAGAGAAAGCAGCAAAGAGTAAACCACATTGCGCAGGGCGCACCAGGGGGGTCAGAGTCATATGCCACAGCCGCTGATAGCGCGGTGTCGCAAATTGACGACGATGACAACAGCGATGCTGGCTCTGATGTGCTCAATTTTTTAGAAGCAAGTTCCTGCTACCTTTCATCCGAATAAGTGTAGCGGGGACTGATATGAAATTCCTCATCGATACGGGCGCGTCGAAAAATTTCATTCGACCATATGACGGATTAAAAGGCGTTTGCCCGGTTGACAAAAATTTCACAATTCATTCAACCCATGGCACGACAAGCATCATACAAAAATGCCTTGTGTCGATGTTCAATACAAAAGCTACATTCTTTATTTTACCAGATTTGTCAACATTTGATGGCATCATAGGCCTTGACCTGTTAACACAGGTAGGAGCCTCACTTTGCTTAGCTTCAAGACAACTCAAGTGGGGTACGGAAGTCGAAAAAATCACCTTCCACATTTGTGCCAACGTAAATTTCACAAAAGTAGATTGTGCAGAGGCACCCTCATTAGTTAAAAGTTCTTTCTTAAAAATGCTAAAGACCAGACAAAAGGCTTTTGCAGACCCAGATGAAGCGTTGCCGTATAACACATCAGTTGTGGCTACCATTAGGACCACTGATGAGCAACCCATCTATGCCAAGCTTTACCCATATCCAATGGGAGCAGCTGATTTCGTTAATAAACAAATCAAAGATCTGCTAAAATATGATATAATTCAAAAGTCCGTCTCTCCCTACAATAACCCAATATGGGTAGTAGACAAGAAGGGCACTGATGAAGCAGGCAATAGGAAAATGAGGTTGGTAATGGACTTTCGTAAACTTAACGAAAGAACCGTGCCTGACAAATACCCTATGCCAAATATATCAATGATATTGGGGAATTTGGGGAGATTCTTTTCAACATTAGACCTCAAGTCTGGTTATTACCAGATCATACTCGCTGAACGCGACCGTGAAAAAACCTCTTTCTCTGTGAACGGGGGGAAATACGAGTTCAAAAGACTCCCCTTTTGATTAAAGAATGCAGCAAGCATCTTCCAAAGAACCATCGACGACATACTGCGAGAGCAGATTGGCAAATCTTGCTATGTTTATGTCGATGACGTAATCATCTTTTCAGAAGATGAGGAATCCCACATTAAACTCGTGGATTGGGTCCTAAAAAGCTTACACGAAGCAAACATGAGGGTCTCCGTCGAAAAGTCACGTTATTTTAAGAAAAGCGTGAACTTTCTTGGTCTCATAGTCACCAGCACTGGCGCCACGACGGATCCTAAAAAGGTTAGGGCTATACAGGAGTATCCAGAACCTAAAACACTGTTCGAGGTCAGATCATTTCTAGGCCTCGCAAGTTATTACAGATGTTTCATTAGGGACTTCGCCGCAATAGCAAGACCCATCTCGAATATCTTGAAGGGTGAAAACGGAACAGTCAGTAAGCATAGGTCCAGAAATATAAGGGTTCAATTCTCTGAAGTGCAGCAAAGGGCGTTTCAGAAGTTGCGCGATATTTTGTCATCCGAGAATGTAATGCTCAGGTACCCCGATTTTAAGAAGCCATTCGATCTAACAACCGATGCTTCGGCTCACGGCATAGGTGCAGTTTTGTCTCAAGAGGGTCGTTCTATAACAATGATTTCAAGAACATTGAAGGACAGCGAGGTTAACTATGCAACAAATGAGAGAGAGTTATTGGCCATCGTATGGTCACTTGCCAAGTTAAGGCACTATTTGTATGGGGTGAAAGACATTAATATCTTCACTGACCATCAACCCTTGACCTTCGCAGTTTCGGAATCCAATCCAAATGCGAAGATTAAAAGCTGGAAAGCGCGCATTGACATGTCTATTGCACGTATCTTCTATAAGCCTGGCAAGGACAATCTGGTTGAGGATGCCTTGTCAAGATAGCAGCTCAACGCTGTAAATGAACAAGAAGTTGAGTCCTGCGCAGCAACGATCCACAGTGAGGTATCTCTCACCAACACCATTGAGACAACAGACAAACCCTTGAATTGTTTTCAAAACCAAATAGTGCTAGAAGAGGCGCGTTTCCCCTTTAAACGAAGTTTTATTCTTTTTGGAAATAAGAAACGCTACTTGATCAGCTATACTTGCATCGAATCACTGCTAGAAGAGCTCGAAGATGTAGTTTCACCCAAATGCGTAAATGCTCTCCACTGTAATTTACACACGTTTGCAATGATACAAGATGCATTAGTTCGAAGATACCCGGCCACAAAATTCTGGCACTGCAAAAATCGCGTAGTGGACGTATTTGCGGTTGGAAAACGAAGGGAAACCCTCACAGCCGAGCATAATAGAGCCCATAGGTATGCACAGGAAAATATTAAGCAGGTACTCTCGGAGTACTATTTTCCAAAGATGGCAAAAATTGCCAAGGAAATAGTACAAAATTGCAAAACATGTGCTAGGGCTAAATATGATAGACACCCCAAAAAACAAGAGCTTGGGGAGACACCGATCCCCTCACATGTAGGAGAGATGTTACACATAGACATTTTCTCCACTGACGGGAAATACTTTCTCACTTGCATCAACAAGTTCTCTAAGTTTGCTATTGTCCAACCGGTCCCTTCAAGAACCATTGTGGATCTGAAGCCAGCTTTAATGCAACCAATGAATTTCTTTCCAAAGCCAGATCCATTTACTGTGACAATGAACCGTCATTGAATTCAGAGACCATCGTGACTATGCTCGCAAACAACTATGGGGTCAGCATTTCAAATGCACCACCATTGCATAGCATCTCGAATGGACAGGTTAAGCGCTTTCACAGCACTCTATTAGAGCTAGCCAGATGCCTAAAGATCGATAAAGGTATAAGTGACACCGTAGAAATTATTTTACTGGCTACAAGTGAATACAATAAGTCGATCCATTCGGTCATCGACAAAAGACCAGTTGACGTGGTTCAGCCGCACCCAGACGAGCCACAAGAGAGCATACAAAACAGAATCAGAGACGCCCAAACGGCGCTCAGAGCTAGGGAGAACGCCAAACGGCTGAATAGGGTCTTCGACGTTGGTGACAAAGTTTTGGTCAAGTCCAACCGAAGCTCGGGAACAAACTCACACCTTTATGTGATGAGAAGGCCGTTGAAGCAGACCTAGGGACCGAGGTCCTCATTAAAGGAAGGGTGGTCCACAAGGACAACTTGAGGTAATCACCACGAGAATAAGGCCCTTTAAGTTTTTTCTTATAATACCAATCTGTTTAGCCGCTTGGATCGCTTCTTCCAATTAATTATAAGACTTAGATATTAGCGTGTACCCTCAGTTTAAGTTCTGGTGGTGGTGGGTTAAACAATATTAAAAAACAAAAATAGCTATAATTCCCATTCCACAGGTTTGAACTAATTCTCATCTTGTCCCTGTCCCTGGTTTCGGCGCGTGTCACCGATTATTCAAACACTACGTACATCCCGATAGTGGATGGACGAATCCTGGTGTGGGAGGATTTCGCCTACATTGAACACTCGGCGAGTCTTTCAGAATATGCACGTGTGGTGGAGGAAACGGTCAGTTCGCTTGACATGTTCCCACAATCTCACATGAAGAAGCTCCTAAAGGTGGACACAACTCACCTTCAGGACCTGTTGGAAGCGTTGGGCGTACACCATAGGGTGGCTAGAAGTTTGGACTTCCTAGGGTCCATGCTGAAAGTAGTAGCAGGCACTCCGGATGTCAACGATTTAGAAAGAATAAGATTTACAGAACAACAACTAATACATGAAAACAATAGACAAATAAAGATTAATTCAAATGTACAAGACCAAGTTAATAAGCTTACAATTACTGTCAATCAGATTCTCAAGGCCGCGAAAAACACACAAGTAAACACTGAACACTTGAATGAAACGATATTGGCAAGAAATAGGATGCTGATGATGGAATTGCAAAATTCAATGCTTGCAATATCATTAGCAAAAGCAAACATTGTTAGCCCGAACATTTTAGACCATATTGACTTGAAAACAGTTTGGCTTAAGGAGCCCACCGACACCCCCATAGCAGAACTTTTACCCGTTTCGTCCGATAAGATACTACAATCGAACAACGCTTTATACTTCATTATTAGGTGCCCAAAAGTTAAGCTAGCTTGTAAGAAAATCACAATTTATCCCGTCATTCAGAAAGGCGTAATACTACGGATAACACACAACACTGTGGCAGAGTGTGATGGAAACGTTCACGCTCTCGAAAACTGCACCGCATCCCCTGGAGCGACGTTCTGCAGACTCTCAAAGGAAAGCTCATGCGCCAGAGAGCTACACGCCAGGGGGGTGGCTAACTGCGAAACCCAGCCTAGCAACCTGGAGCCAATTACTCAGGTGGATGAAGGGATGCTAATTATCAACGACAAGCTAGCAGAAGTGCAAGTTGATAACGGCCCTAAGACCTGGCTCCAAGGCACACACCTCATTACGATCGCTGATCGGGCTAACGTAAATGGAACTCTTTTCAGTTTCGCGAGTTTCGTGCATAGCAGGAGCTATCTGTTGCGCAACCGTTTGTATCGGGTTGACACTTTGGCGAATCACCAAGAAGAGGAAGACTGCAAGGCGGCTGAGAGAGGTGATTGCCGGCATAGGGTCGACCGAGGACGGTCATAAACTCGAGGGCGGAATAGTTAACACTTAAGAATTGCACCAAAATAACGCTGTATAAGACTCTTGCACAATACTTATATTGATCCATTTACAATCAAGCACATTCCGCTGACACATGAGTTCAGCGGCCTGACCGCAACTGTCAGCAGCGGTAACCTGACACTTGACTATGCGGCAAGTATCCGCGTTGCCGTTTATGCTGAGTCGGCTTGCCGACTGTAGCTTTGTAGTTTATAGATCCAAGTTTTAGGTATAATTCCAATTCAATTTTATACCACAATTCAGCTCTGTACATAACGTTTGACAATAAACATACATTGCTCCGGCTTTGCCGTTATAAAATACTTTCTTATTATTGATACAATCACTGAGCCACAAGGCCAGTGATACGAGAGTGAAACTCCTAAAGTGATCATGATCACTTTGATACTAGCGGGTATAGCCCGGCCTTGCCCGTGGCATTTATGTTATAAAATCAATCCTCTCGAATAGCTTTGAAAGTGATTTTAAAACAGAGCGGACAGTAAACAAACTACTCTCATACAAACGTTTTCCGTCGATTTAGCACTGTTTCGAGTGGGATTTCCCAAATCGCTGAAACACATCTTCATTATATTTATATATGGAACTTTGAAAATAAGTTTGATGCGAATCGGATACAAATAATCACTTTAAAATGCACTTTCCACCGAAGGAGCTTAGATTTTGCAAAAAATGTGAAAACGTCTCAAATGATTTTTTGTGTAGATCCATGCAAATGAATTTTAAGGCATATAAAGACCATGCTAAAGAAGCAAAGTTTAGTTTAGATTTAGATAAAAACTTAAGGCTAAGAATAAAGAATATTATGATAATAAGGTTACAAGGCTAAGAATAAAGAATATTATGATAATAAGGTTACAAATTTGAAATAAGAAATAGGAAACAAAGTTTTTTTAAGAAACGATGCTGGCCACAAAATAGAACTAGTTTATTTAGTCCCCTATGAAGTAATAGGAATAGAAGATATTGATAATATTAAAATAAAAGATACAAAAGGTAAAAAATAAAAAGTACATAAGGATTGGTAAAAAATGTTCAATGAATAATGCATATACATTTTCTTTATGTATTCGAATTCAAAACAAAAGAAAAAAAACAAATTCTAAAGAAAAACAAATTATTAAAGTGAATAATAAAATATTTACATTGTTCTACTTAAAATTTTGTATTTTCGTACACCTTAATTCATGAATATAATACATAATTCAACTTGTAACACTTTGTTGCAATCATAAACAAACGACTCAAGCGCATAATATAAATATAATCGTATATGTGTATGAACATATTATTTAAGGGATTGGCCTGTTCATCTGCAAAATTGACATTTGCATTCAAGCTCACCAGAGGCATGCCAAACAAATTAATTGTTTATTTAATAAATAAAGATCAAATTCTTCTCATTATGCCTGACTGGACGAAAAAATACATGATTAAGTATTTGAATGTGTGTGCCTTTTACTACCAAGTGCACACAATTGAAACAAACGCCGTGATCTACTTGTGCGCACATCCACAGACAACAGAAATATATTTATATATATTTGTATACTTGTAGAAATCGGGGTTTTGTGGGAAGTTATGCAGGGAGAAAGAAATGTACACAAATTCGCAAAGCAATGTGAAAGAGCGAGGCATATACATACATAAAACTAGCATACATATATTTAAAACAAGTAAGAGGTGCTACTCGGGAGCTCTCGACTAGGGAATACCCTGAACCCTCTTATTCCAACATCAAATAAATTTAAAAAAAAAAGTGCGCTTGGCAGGGTTCGAGCTTGCAACTGACAGCAGTGCTTGCTGTCGACTCTACTTAACAGGCACACCAGGAAAAAAAATTCTTTCCCTAGCAGGGCTCGAACTCGCGACAGACCGCACCACTTGCTATGCCTCTACTCAGCAGCCTCACCAATAATTAAGTACTTATGACAAACAAGTAAGAGTTTCTAGTCGGAAGCTCCCGACTAGGGGATACCTTTAACCCTTTTCTTTCAACATCAAATGCATATATATATTCTATTTTAGAAGCAATATGTCAAGTTCGGTGACTCTAGCTCTTATTATTTTCCAAAATTACCCAAAAAACAGAATATCGATATCGGTTTTTATCGATTGCTTGGAAAAGTTATCGATTATCGGAAACTGGATCTGCGCGGGCACTGGGAGCACCTACATCTAGTCAAGTCTCTAGCTCTTGTAGGTTCTGAGATCCTTGCGTTTATACATACGGACAGACGGACAGACAGACAGACGGACATGGCTTGTTCGACTATTGACTATTGATTGTGATCAAGAATATATATACTTTATGGGGTCAGAGATGCTTCCTTCTGTCTGTTACATACATTTGGATTCTGCACAAATACAATATACCCTGATACCATTATAAATGGGTATCCCATTTACCCATTTATAATGGTATCAGGGTATAAAAAAAGCATCAACCGCAAGCAAACATTCAAGGAAAAATAAAAGGAGGTCGAGTGAAGCAGCTATTCGGTGTAAACAAGGTTGGAAAGCCTCTCTTGAACTGGCCGCATCTGCTATAAAATGCAATTTCTTCTTTATCTCCCCCACTTATTCGATTTTTGTTGCTTTAGGCGAGCAAAGAAAGACCCACAGCCAAATTACTTTAAACTAAAATAATTTCATTAATAAACGCAATTAATTCTTGGCTATAGTAACAATTTCAATTGGGGTTGTTAGGTTTTCTGTGCTGTGTCATCTTGTTAAGACTGGGAATGATTTTCTGTTTGGCTCCTTAAGTACCTCAGTATATTAAGAGCTAATAAGAAAGACGGGATACTTACGATCTAAGCCTTTTATATGAAAAAATCAGGAAATGAAGAAGTTTAGCGCCCACTTACGGAGTAGCAAACAGTGAAAGTGATAAGGACGTCACGTTTTGATCTGCTCTACCGGTTTGTCGTGTCATTAGTGTCTTTTGTAAGGCGGTCAAATAAGCATCATCTGAGAGGGTGGGGTCATCAACTCTACCCGCTAGTTTTCTCGAGGTGTAAGTCATGCGTAAGATTTTTTCACCAGGCATTCTGCAAAAATCTGGACTATATTCTATATTCTGCTATTTATCACGAAGTGTGCTACCAATCTGTAATAGCTGATTAACATTGTGAGCAATATTATGATAGTGCTGAGTATCAAAGACTATCGAATGGGCCAACATCGTTTTCTCTAAAAAACTTGTCTGATCTTATCTACTAATTTAGTGCCGGCAATTGGGATTGCCCGATGGCTATCGCGGCATACTTAAAATTTGTCACTAGGCATACAATTATTTCCTTCGAGGAACCTATCTTATCGTATTTCCTCTTTAGTTAACTCTTTAGTTGCCAATGTTGTTGCTAGGTTCTAAAGAGTCTCCCATTTATTATGTAAGCACCGCTCGCTTTCATAGTGAAAGAAAACATAATTGCTTGTGAAGCACGAATGCAAGTTTCATAACATTGTACAATATAGGTTGTTCAATAATATAAAGTTAATAACGATTTCATCGTGTATCGTTCAGAATACAGGCAATCGAACCGTTTCGTATTGCATCGTATAATAGCTAATCATACCATCGTTTGCGCGCCGGCACGAGTCTCTATGCCAACATTCTGAAATATTCTCTGCAGCAAAGACTGTCTGAGATTTTTCCTACGACAATGGAGAACTCCCAAACTGAGTTGCCAATAGAGAGACTGCGGGTTCAAAAATTAGACTCGAATACTTAATTACACATAGCTGCCATAACCTTTAAGCAAGTGCGAGAAAGTCGACAAGTGGTATTTAAGCCGTGGACCTGTAACGCTTGTAACGGCATGGTCAACGGCACAGCCTAACAGATCGCCTGTTCCTGCTGAAGTAACAGATAAACTCGCCGGTGTATAAAGAGGTAGCGGAGCAGCAAACACAGCAATGTATAGCGGCTGTCCGTCTTCGTCGTTTGCAGCTACTGGCCCACGGGAAAGTTCAACACCGCTGCAGCAAAGAACCGATAACTATTAGGATACAGGTCCGTGATCTGCAGGCAGAAACAGGTTGCGGCAATTGAAGTGTGCACTCAGTTTGCAATATCATTGTAATAATGCGACGCCGTGGATTGCATCGCTGAAATTTTGTTTTATTTTATTTTATTTTATTTTATTTATTAATAGTCGACTAAACGAGTGCATTCCTCATTATTCAAAAGATTGTACAATAGAATTATATGCTAAAAGCCTAGTTAAAGGATACAATTTTCTAAATAGCATCACCGACCGATGGAGGTGTTTTATTTGCCTGTCCGGCCAGCTGTGCCCCTTTTCACAGCTAATTTTGTCAGTGACGCTATTAGAGCCTAAATTTAAGCAGAAGGTTGTAAGTAGGAAAAAAGTGATCTCAAGTAAAATTAAAAATAATCTTAATTTGCTATATTAATAAAGAAAATACAATAAATAAGAAAAAAGAAAGTAAGAAGATTGTTAATAAAGTAAAGCAGTGTAAGTTAGATAAAGAGTGTTAAGTAGATAGGACAAAGAGAAAAGTTATGGGAAATCACCGACCCGGTGGGGGAAAATTTTTCAGCCTGTCCGGCAAGCTATGCCCCTGCTCATAGCTGAGAATGGTCAGCGACTTCCCGAAGGTATCCTGAAAGCAACGATTTTATTAGGGGTAGAGACAGTTCGGTAGAGAAAACGTGATGCAAACTAATATAATATTTACTTACCACGCGAAAAGGATTGTGCATAACGTAGTCGTAGATAGTAATAAGGGGCGATAATTTCTGGTTGGTCTAGCCGGAACAGAGAATTGAAGACGCCCTACGGAAAAGGAGAATCTATGTCGCCAATAATCAACTTATGTAGAAGGAGAACACCGAGAATTGTCCTACGGTTGGTTAACGACGGAAGGTTGAGAAGAAGCAGTCTGCTGGAGTAGGACGGCAACCGAAGAGTAGGGTCCCAATTTAAACCTCGCAAGGCAAATAGCAGAGATTGCTTCTGAACAGATTCAATACGATACTGGCTGTTTTTATACTGTGGAGACCAAGTGCAAGAGCAATATTCAAGGATAGGGCGAACAAGAGAGATGTACAGAAGTTTTGTTATAAAAGGATCGTTAAGCTCTTTAGACCATCCAAGTACACCTTTTGCCTCATTAACAATGGTATCTATGTGAAGATTGAAACGGAGCTTAGAATCAAAAATAACGCCTAGATCCTTAACTGTTAGTATACGTTGCAAAGGGATGTTATGGATTGTATAACTGACAAGATAAGGTGTAGTACGATTAAATGTCATAAACATACACTTTGAACAATTTAGATGCAATTGACTGGCCGAACACCAAAGTTGCATAGCGTTCAAATCGTCTTGTAGACGAGAATGATGTAGGGGGTTAGTGTATGATAGCAAAAGTTTGACATCGTCCGCATACATGAGTACACGGGCATGTGATATAACAGAGGGAAGATCAATTATAAAAAGAGTAAAGAGTAAAGGTCCAAGATGACTACCTTGAGCAACACCAGAAGTAACGTGAACCCTTTTAGAGGTAGTCAATCTGCGCAAATCATTGTGCGATATGTTATCAGCAAAAACGTACCAACTACCAACAGGCGAACCAGAGCGAGGAATGGTCGATTTTTATCTGCAAATGAGCAGTCTACAGAGAGATGCGGATTCAGCAAGAAGGAAATTCTTATCAGGCTCCAGAAGTGCCTCAGATGCCCTGTGGTGCTTGGAAAATTTATGATCCCAGCTGCAGTGTCGTATACAAAAGGCACATTGCGAATGTTTTATATCCGCTCTGAAATAGTACATACAGCGCTGCACCAAAAGCTACGAGAGGAGCCAGCAATAAAATCGGACAATTTGAACACTGTTATTCGACTGGCCTTAACTGTCCAAAATTATTGCGCAACGATAGCGGCCATTGGTATACACGAATATCTTTACGATCCCGCGCTGCTGAACGAGCTTGTTGCTAAGATGCCCAGCCATATGAAATTGGACTGGGGCCGGCATCGACTGTCAAATGATGGTAGTGGATATGTGCGCCACTATGGTCACGCCCTACGAGATACCACGGACTGATAATAAAAAGAAGAGCTCCACGAAAACCCCTAGAGAGCGAAGTTTTGTGCAAAACACTTGTCTACAGTGGTGAAGGTTCACATTAATATCGCTATCAACAGGGACAGGAGAGAGTTTCATGTGCGAAATGCGCCGGTAACCACCGTCTTTCAGATTGCGACGACTTTAGAGCCATGGGTACAAATAGCGGTGGAAACTTGTCATGGGTAAGCTGCTCTGATTTTGTTGGTTTATGCGACATCGTGCACAACAGTTTAAAACAAAGAAGAAATGTCACGTGGATGGCTGCGAGCCAAAGCACCATGTACTGCTTTATACGCCTAACACGAGCGGTACTAAAGATGAGCACACCAGCCAAGGTAGCAACAATCGGACTAAGTCAATGGAGTCTGCCGTTATGTTTAATGCAGGTCCGCAAGTAAGATACTGTTTCGATATGTTCCAATCACGCTCCATAGTAAATCAAAAAGCGTACGCACATATGCATTAGTGGATGAAGGAGCTGAGTGAACGCTATTAGAAAGGGCGCTTGTAGACGAGTTGCAACTAGATGGTCCTGCGACCCAGCTGTGTCTCAAATGGACAGGTGACATGCCCAAGAACGAGCCCGAGTCTATGTCTGCGACTGTAAGCATTTCAGCTCCAGAAAAAAATGAACTGTAACGAACTTGGACTCGACTGATCTGCAGAAAACGCTGCTCTTTAAACGCAGCAAAGAAGTGGATGTGATTTTTATCCGGATTTGCCAATAATAGCAGTTTTATAGTGGGATTACCTGCTTTAAGTCGGGATGCCGCTTAACCGATCGCAGAAGCCTGCTGTTCAAGTGCTCCCCTTATATAGATGACTCGGGCACTCTACGTATTTAGGGACGGATAGACAATATAGAACAAGTTTAAGTCTGCATAAGAAGCCCGATAATTCTGCCAAGATGACATCGATTGACGTATCTGGTGGTTCAGTTATATCACCGCAGTAATCTTCACCTGCACAACGAAATCGTCGTAAATAACTTGCGAGTCGTGGAGAGAGAAGTTTCCAATACTTGTTCAGTGTGCCGCATACGACGCGCCCGCCCAAAACCGACAGCGATGCGTAACCTGCCAATCGAACGGCTCTCGCATTACACTCTATCGTAACATAGTATGTAGTTGACTACATTGGACCCTACGACATTGTCTTTGGACGGGGTTGCGATAAACGCTGGGGCATGCTATTTACAAGCATCACGGAGCGCCGTTCTAGATATAGCTACGGCGCTCTCAGCTGACTCATACTTATGGGTTCTGAAGGCAATCCTGGCCAGACGCAGTTGCCCCCGGCGCATGCTGTTGGACAATGGCACACATTTCAGAGGTGCTAGCAGAATACTAAAAGATGATATTGAACGTACATCATCTGCGCTGATCGAGCGACAGTATCCGGAAGCCCATCTTTATTCTGCCAGGATCTCCCCACATGGGAGGATCGTAGGAACGAATGGTGCGCTCTACAAGCCAATCTTGTCGGGGATTCTTCCGCACTCTGGGCTACGAGAGGAGATGCTACGATTCGTTGAATGATGTAGATCTCTACTACTCAACACCAAGACGTACCTCAGTTCTTCTTCCTCAATATCTTCTTTATCTCCCCCACTTATTCGATTTTTGTTGCTTTAGGCGAGCAAAGAAAGACCCACAGCCGAGTTATTTTAAACTAATATAATTTCATTTTCTGTGCTGTGTCATCTTGCTTAGACTGAGAATAATTTTCTGTTTGGCTCCTCAGTATACCTCAGTATATTAAGAGCTAATAAGAAAGACGGGATATTTACGATCTAAGTTTAGCGCCCAATTACGGAGTAGCAAACAGTGAAAGTGATAAGGACGTCACGTTTTGATCTGCTCTACCGTTATGTCGTGTCATTAGTGTCTTTTGTAAGGCGGTCAAATAAGCATCATCTGCGAGAGTGGGGTCATTAACTTCACCCGCTAGTTTTCTCAAGGTGTAAGTCATGCGTAAGATTTTTTCACCAGGCATTCTGCAAAAATCTGGACTGTATTCTTTGCTATTTATCACGAAGTCTGCTACCAATCTGTGATAGCTGATTAACATTGTGAGCAATATTATGATAGTGCTGAGTATCAAAGGCTATCTACTAACTTAGTGCTGGCAATTGGGATTGCCCAATGGCTATCGCGGCATACTTAAAATTTGTCACTAGGCATACAATTATTTCCTTCGAGAAACCTATCTTATCGCATTTCCTCTTTAGTTAACTCTTTAGTTGCCAATGTTGTTGCTAAGTTCTAAAGGGTCTCGCATTTATTATGTAAGCACCGCTCGCTTTCATGGTGAAAGAAAACATAAGTGCTTGTGAAGCACGAATGTAAGTTTCATAAAATTGTACAATATAGGTTGTTCAATAATATAAAGTTAATAAAGATTTCATCGTATATCGTTCAGAATACAGGCAATCGAACCGTTTCGTATTGTATCGTATAATAGCTAATCATACCATCGTTTGCGCGCCGGCACGAGTCTCTGTGCCAACATTCTGAAATATTCTCTGCAGCAAAGACTGTCTGAGATTTTTCCTACGACGATGGAGAACTCCCAAACTGAGTTGCCAATAGAGAGACTGCTGGTTCAAAAATTAGACTCGAATACTTAATTACACATAGCTGCCATAACCTTTAAGCAAGTGCGAGAAAGTCGACAAGTGGTATTTAAGCCGTGGACCTGTAACGCTTGTAACGGCATGGTCAACGGCACAGGCTAACAGATCGCCTGTTCCTGCTGAAGTAACAGATAAACTCGCCGGTGTATAAAGAGGTAGCGGATCAGCGAACACAGAAATGTATAGCGGCTGTCCGTCTTCGTCGTTTGCAGCTACTGGCCCACGGGAAAGTTCAACACCGCTGCAGCAAAGAACCGAAAACCTTTAGGATACAGGTCCGTGATCTGCAGGCAGAAACAGGTTGCGGCAATTGGAGTGTGCACTCAGTTTGCAATATCATTGTAACAATGCGACGCCGTGGATTGCATCGCTGAAATCTGCGCAAATCAGTGTGCGATATGTTATCAGCAAAAACGTACCAACTACCAACAGGCGAACCAGAGCGAGGAATGGTCGATCTTTATCTGCAAATGAGCAGTCTACAGAGAGATGCGGATTCAGCAAGAAGGAAATTCTTATCAGGCTCCAGAAGTGCCTCAGAGGCCCTGTGGTGCTTGGAACATTTATGATCCCAGCTGCCGTGCCGTATGCAAAAGGCACATTGCGAATGTTGTGTGTCCGCTCTGAAATAGTACATAGTGCGCTGCACCAAAAGCTAAGAGAGGAGCCAGCAATAAAAATCGGACAATTTGAACACTGTTATTCAACTGGCCTTAACTGTTCAAAATTATTGCGCAACGATAGCGGCCATTGGTATGCACGAATATCTTTACGATCCCGCGCTGCTGAACGAGCTTGTTGCTAAGATGCCCAGCAATATGAAATTGGACTGGGGCCGGCATCGACTGTCAAATGATGGTAGTGGATAAGTGCGCCAGTGTGAACCTTCAACATCAATAGCGCTATCAACAGGGACAGGAAACAGTTTCATGTGCGAAATGCGCCGGTAACCACCGTCTTTCAGATTGCGACGACGTTAGAGCCATGGGTACAAATAGCGGTGGAAACTTGTCATGGGTAAGCTGCTCTGATTTTGTTGGTTTATGCGACATCGTGCACAACAGTGTAAAACAAAGAAGAAATGTCACGTGGATGGCTGCGAGCCAACGCACCATGTACTGCTTTATACGCCTACCACAAGTGGTACTAAAGATGAGTACACGAGCCGAGGTAGCAACAATCGGACTAAGTCAATGGAGTCTGCCGTTATGTTTCATGGCAGGTCCGCAAGTAAGATACTGTTTCGATATGTTCCAATCACGCTCTATAGTAAATCAAAAAGCGTACGCACATATGCATTAGTGGATGAAGGAGCTGAGTGAACGCTATTAGAAAGGGCGCTTGCCGACGAGTTGCAACTAGATGGTCCTGCGACCCAGCTGTGTCTCAAATGAACAGGTGACATGCCCAAGAACGAGCCCAGTATGCGTTAAGAAAATTGTGAACTGTAACGAACTTGGACTCGACTGATCTGCAGAAAACGCTGCTCTTTAAATGCAGCAAAGAAGTGGATGTGATTTTTATCCGGATTTGCCAACAATAGCAGCTTTATAGTGGGATTACCTGCTTTAAGTCGGGATGCCGCTTAACCGATCGCAGCAGCCTGCTATTCAAGTGCCCGATAGACAATATAGAACAAGTCTGCATAAGAAGCCCGATAATTCTGCCAAGATGACATCGATTGACGTATCTGGTGGTTCAGTTATATCACCGCAGTAATCTTCACCTGCACAACGAAATCGTCGCAAATAACTTACGAGTCGTGGAGAGAGAAGTTTCCAATGTTTGTTCAGTGTGCCGCATACGACGCGCCCGCCCAAAGCCAACAGCGATGCGTGACCTGCCAATCGAACGGCTCTCGCATTATACTCTATCGTTACATAGTATGTAGTTTTTCATTGGACCCTACGACATTGTCTTTGGACGGGGTTGCGATAAACGCTGGGGCATGCTATTTACAAGCATCACGGAGCGCCGTTCTAGACATAGCTACGGCGCTCTCAGCTGACTCATACTTATGGGTTCTGAAGGCATTCCTGGCCAGACGCGGTTGCCCCCGGCGCATGCTGTTGGACAATGGCACACATTTCAGAGGTGCTAGCAGAATACTAAAAGATGATATTGAACGTACATCATCTGCGCTGATCGAGCGACAGTATCCGGAAGCCCATCTTTATTCTGCCAGGATCACCCCACATGGGAGGATCGTAGGAATTAATGGTGCGCTCTACAAGCCAATCTTGTCGGAGATTCTTCCGCACTCTGGGCTACGAGAGGAGATGCTACGAGATTCGTTGAATGATGTAGATCTCTGCTACTGAGCACCAAGACGTACCTCAGTTCTTCTTCCTCAATATCTTCTTTATCTCCCCCACTTATTCGATTTTTGTTGCTTTAGACGAGCAAAGAAAGACCCACAGCCGAGTTTTTTTAAACTAATATATTTTCATTTTCTGTGCTGTGTCATCTTGCTTAGACTGAGAATGATTTTCTGTTTGGCTCCTTAAGTACCTCAGTATATTAAGAGCTAATAAGAAACACGGGATTATTTTATTTACGATCTAAGCCTTTTATATGAAAAAATCAGGAAATGAAGAAGTTTAGCGCCCAATTACGGAGTAGCAAACAGTGAAAGTGATAAGGACGTCACGTTTTGATCTGCTCTACCATTATGTCGTGTCATTAGTGTCTTTTGTAAGGCGGTCAAATAAGCATCATCTGCGAGGGTGGGGTCATCAACTCTACCCGCTAGTTTTCTCAAGGTGTAAGTCATGCGTAAGATTTTTTCACCAGGCATTCTGCAAAAATCTGGACTGTATGCTTTGCTATTTATCACGAAGTGTGCTACCAATCTGTAATAGCTGATTAACATTGCGAGCAATATTATGATAGTGCTGAGTATCAAAGGCTATCTACTAATTTAGTGCTGGCAATTGGGATTGCCCAATGGCTATCGCGGCATACTTAAAATTTGTCACTAGGCATACAATTATTTCCTTCGAGAAACCTATCTTATCGCATTTCCTCTTTAGTTAACTCTTTAGTTGCCAATGTTGTTGCTAAGTTCTAAAGAAAACATAAGTGCTTGTGAATCACGAATGTCAGTTTCATAAAATTGTACAATATAGGTTGTTAAATAATATAAAGTTAATAAAGATTTCATCGTATATCATTCAGAATACAGGCAATCGAACCGTTTCGTATTGTATCGTATAATAGCTAATCATACCATCGTTTGCGCGCCGGCACGAGTCTCTATGCCAACATTCTGAAATATTCTCTGCAGCAAAGACTGTCTGAGATTTTTCCTACGACGATGGAGAAACTCCCAAACTGAGTTGCCAATAGAGAGACTGCTGGTTCAAAAATTAGACTCGAATACTTAATTACACATAGCTGCCATAACCTTTAAGCAAGTGCGAGAAAGTCGACAAGTGGTATTTAAGCCGTGGACCTGTAACGCTTGTAACGGCATGGTCAACGGCACAGCCTAACAGATCGCCTGTTCCTGCTGAAGTAACAGATAAACTCGCCGGTGTATAAAGAGGTAACGGAGCAGCAAACACAGCAATGTATAGCGGCTGTCCGTCTTCGTCGTTTGCAGCTACTGGCCCACAGGAAAGTTCAACACCGCTGCAGCAAAGAACCGATAACCTTTAGGATACAGGTCCGTGATCTGCAGGCAGAAACAGGTTGCGGCAATTGGAGTGTGCACTCAGTTTGCAATATCACTGTAACAATGTGACGCCGTGGATTGCATCGCTGAAATCTGCGCAAATCAGTGTGCGATATGTTATCAGCAAAAACGTACCAACTACCAACAGGCGAACCAGAGCGAGGAATGGTCGATCTTTATCTGCAAATGAGCAGTCTACAGAGAGATGCGGATTCAGCAAGAAGGAAATTCTTATCAGGCTCCAGAAGTGCCTCAGAGGCCCTGTGGTGCTTGGAACATTTATGATCCCAGCTGCCGTGCCGTATGCAAAAGGCATCATAGGAATGTTGTCCGCTCTGAAATAGTACACAATAGTACGCTGCACCAAAAGCTAAAATCGGCCTTAACTGTTCAAAATTATTGCGCAACGATAGCGGCCATTGGTATGCATGAATATCTTTACGATCCCGCGCTGCTGAACGAGCTTGTTGCTAAGATGCCCAGCAATATGAAATTGGACTGGGGCCGGCATCGACTGTCAAATGATGGTAGTGGATATGTGCGCCACTATGGTCACGCCCTACGAGATACCACGGACTGATAATAAAAAGAAGAGCTCCACGAAAACCCCTAGAGAGCGAAGTTTTGTGCAAAACACTTGTCTACAGTGGTAATGGTTCACATTAATAGCGCTATCAACAGGGACAGGAGAGAGTTTCATGTGCGAAATGCGCCGGTAACCACCGTCTTTCAGATTGCGACGACTTTAGAGCCATGGGTACAAATAGCGGTGGAAACTTGTCATGGGTAAGCTGCTCTGATTTTGTTGGTTTATGCGACATCGTGCACAACAGTTTAAAACAAAGAAGAAATGTCACGTGGATGGCTGCGAGCCAAAGCACCATGTACTGCTTTATACGCCTAACACGAGCGGTACTAAAGATGAGCACACGAGCCAAGGTAGCAACAATCGGACTAAGTCAATGGAGTCTGCCGTTATGTTTCATGGCAGGTCCACAAGTAAGATACTGTTTCGATATGTTCCAATCACGCTCCATAGTAAATCAAAAAGCGTACGCACATATGCATTAGTGGATGAAGGAGCTGAGTGAACGCTATTAGAAAGGGCGCTTGCAGACGAGTTGCAACTAGATGGTCCTGCGACCCAGCTGTGTCTCAAATGGACAGGTGACATGCCCAAGAACGAGCCCGAGTCTATGTCTGCGACTGTAAGCATTTCAGCTCCAGAAAAAAATGAACTGTAACGAACTTGGACTCGACTGATCTGCAGAAAACGCTGCTCTTTAAACGCAGCAAAGAAGTGGATGTGATTTTTATCCGGATTTGCCAATAATAGCAGTTTTATAGTGGGATTACCTGCTTTAAGTCGGGATGCCGCTTAACCGATCGCAGAAGCCTGCTGTTCAAGTGCTCCCCTTATATAGATGACTCGGACACTCTACGTATTTAGGGACGGATAGACAATATAGAACAAGTTTAAGCCTGGATAAGAAGCCCGATAATTCTGCCAAGATGACATCGATTGACGTACCTGGTGGTTCAGTTATATCACCGCAGTAATCTTCACCTGCACAACGAAATCGTCGTAAATAACTCGCGAGTCGTGGAGAGAGAAGTTTCCAATGCTTGTTCAGTGTGCCGCATACGACGCGCCCGCCCAAAACCGACAGCGATGCGTGACCTGCCAATCGAACGGCTCTAGCATTATACTCTATCGTAACATAGTATGTAGTTGATTACATTGGACCCTACGACATTGTCTTTGGACGGGGTTGCGATAAACGCTGGGGCATGCTATTTACAAGCATCACGGAGCGCCGTTCTAGATATAGCTACAGCGCTTTCAGCTGACTCCTACTTATGGGTTCTGAAGGCAATCCTGGCCAGACGCGGTTGCCCCCGGCGCATGCTGTTGGACAATGGCACACATTTCAGAGGTGCTAGCAGAATACTAAAAGATGATATTGAACGTACATCATCTGCGCTGATCGAGCGACAGTATCCGGAAGCCCATCTTTATTCTGCCAGGATCACCCCACATGGGAGGATCGTAGGAACGAATGGTGCGCTCTACAAGCCAATCTTGTCGGGGATTCTTCCGCACTCTGGGCTACGAGAGGAGATGCTACGAGATTCGTTGAATGATGTAGATCTCTACTACTCAACACCAAGACGTACCTCAGTTCTTCTTCCTCAATATCTTCTTTATCTCCCCCACTTATTCGATTTTTGTTGCTTTAGGCGAGCAAAGAAAGATCCACAGCCGAGTTTTTTTAAACTAATATATTTTCATTTTCTGTGCTGTGTCATCTTGCTTAGACTGAGAATGATTTTCTGTTTGGCTCCTTAAGTACCTCAGTATATTAAGAGCTAATAAGAAACACGGGATATTTACGATCTAAGCCTTTTATATGAAAAAATCAGGAAATGAAGAAGTTTAGCGCCCAATTACAGAGTAGCAAACAGTGAAAGTGATAAGGACGTCACGTTTTGATCTGCTCTACCGTTATGTCGTGTCATTAGTGTCTTTTGTAAGGCGGTCAAATAAGCATCATCTGCGAAGGTGGGGTCATCAACTCTACCCGCTAGTTTCCTCAAGGTGTAAGTCATGCGTAAGATTTTTTCACCAGGCATTCTGCAAAAATCTGGACTGTATTCTTTGTTATTTATCACGAAGTGTGCTACCAATCTGTGATAGCTGATTAACATTGTGAGCAATATTATGATAGTGCTGAGTATCAAAGGCTATCTACTAATTTAGTGCTGGCAATTGGGATTGCCCAATGGCTATCGCGGCATACTTAAAATTTGTCACTAGGCATACAATTATTTCCTTCGAGAAACCTATCTTATCGCATTTCCTCTTTAGTTAACTCTTTAGTTGCCAATGTTGTTGCTAAGTTCTAAAGGGTCTCGCATTTATTATGTAAGCACCGCTCGCTTTCATGGTGAAAGAAAACATAAGTGCTTGTGAATCACGAATGTCAGTTTCATAAAATTGTACAATATAGGTTGTTAAATAATATAAAGTTAATAAAGATTTCATCGTATATCATTCAGAATACAGGCAATCGAACCGTTTCGTATTGTATCGTATAATAGCTAATCATACCATCGTTTGCGCGGCGGCACGAGTCTCTGTGCCAACATTCTGAAATATTCTCTGCAGCAAAGACTGTCTGAGATTTTTCCTACGACGATGGAGAACTCCCAAACTGAGTTGCCAATAGAGAGACTGCTGGTTCAAAAATTAGACTCGAATACTTAATTACACATAGCTGCCATAACCTTTAAGCAAGTGCGAGAAAGTCGACAAGTGGTATTTAAGCCGTGGACCTGTAACGCTTGTAACGGCATGGTCAACGGCACAGCCTAACAGATCGCCTGTTCCTGCTGAAGTAACAGATAAACTCGCCGGTGTATAAAGAGGTAGCGGAGCAGCAAACACAGCAATGTATAGCGGCTGTCCGTCTTCGTCGTTTGCAGCTACTGGCCCACGGGAAAGTTCAACACCGCTGCAGCAAAGAACCGATAACCTTTAGGATACAGGTCCGTGATCTGCAGGCAGAAACAGGTTGCGGCAATTGGAGTGTGCACTCAGTTTGCAATATCACTGTAACAATGCGACGCCGTGGATTGCATCGCTGAAATCTGCGCAAATCAGTGTGCGATATGTTATCAGCAAAAACGTACCAACTACCAACAGGCGAACCAGAGCGAGGAATGGTCGATCTTTATCTGCAAATGAGCAGTCTACAGAGAGATGCGGATTCAGCAAGAAGGAAATTCTTATCAGGCTCCAGAAGTGCCTCAGAGGCCCTGTGGTGCTTGGAACATTTATGATCCCAGCTGCCGTGCCGTATGCAAAAGGCATCATAGGAATGTTGTCCGCTCTGAAATAGTACACAATAGTACGCTGCACCAAAAGCTAAAATCGGCCTTAACTGTTCAAAATTATTGCGCAACGATAGCGGCCATTGGTATGCACGAATATCTTTACGATCCCGCGCTGCTGAACGAGCTTGTTGCTAAGATGCCCAGCAATATGAAATTGGACTGGGGCCGGCATCGACTGTCAAATGATGGTAGTGGATATGTGCGCCACTATGGTCACGCCCTACGAGATACCACGGACTGATAATAAAAAGAAGAGCTCCACGAAAACCCCTAGAGAGCGAAGTTTTGTGCAAAACACTTGTCTACAGTGGTAATGGTTCACATTAATAGCGCTATCAACAGGGACAGGAGAGAGTTTCATGTGCGAAATGCGCCGGTAACCACCGTCTTTCAGATTGCGACGACTTTAGAGCCATGGGTACAAATAGCGGTGGAAACTTGTCATGGGTAAGCTGCTCTGATTTTGTTGGTTTATGCGACATCGTGCACAACAGTTTAAAACAAAGAAGAAATGTCACGTGGATGGCTGCGAGCCAAAGCACCATGTACTGCTTTATACGCCTAACACGAGCGGTACTAAAGATGAGCACACGAGCCAAGGTAGCAACAATCGGACTAAGTCAATGGAGTCTGCCGTTATGTTTCATGGCAGGTCCACAAGTAAGATACTGTTTCGATATGTTCCAATCACGCTCCATAGTAAATCAAAAAGCGTACGCACATATGCATTAGTGGATGAAGGAGCTGAGTGAACGCTATTAGAAAGGGCGCTTGCAGACGAGTTGCAACTAGATGGTCCTGCGACCCAGCTGTGTCTCAAATGGACAGGTGACATGCCCAAGAACGAGCCCGAGTCTATGTCTGCGACTGTAAGCATTTCAGCTCCAGAAAAAAATGAACTGTAACGAACTTGGACTCGACTGATCTGCAGAAAACGCTGCTCTTTAAACGCAGCAAAGAAGTGGATGTGATTTTTATCCGGATTTGCCAATAATAGCAGTTTTATAGTGGGATTACCTGCTTTAAGTCGGGATGCCGCTTAACCGATCGCAGAAGCCTGCTGTTCAAGTGCTCCCCTTATATAGATGACTCGGACACTCTACGTATTTAGGGACGGATAGACAATATAGAACAAGTTTAAGCCTGGATAAGAAGCCCGATAATTCTGCCAAGATGACATCGATTGACGTATCTGGTGGTTCAGTTATATCACCGCAGTAATCTTCACCTGCACAACGAAATCGTCGTAAATAACTCGCGAGTCGTGGAGAGAGAAGTTTCCAATGCTTGTTCAGTGTGCCGCATACGACGCGCCCGCCCAAAACCGACAGCGATGCGTGACCTGCCAATCGAACGGCTCTAGCATTATACTCTATCGTAACATAGTATGTAGTTGATTACATTGGACCCTACGACATTGTCTTTGGACGGGGTTGCGATAAACGCTGGGGCATGCTATTTACAAGCATCACGGAGCGCCGTTCTAGATATAGCTACAGCGCTTTCAGCTGACTCCTACTTATGGGTTCTGAAGGCAATCCTGGCCAGACGCGGTTGCCCCCGGCGCATGCTGTTGGACAATGGCACACATTTCAGAGGTGCTAGCAGAATACTAAAAGATGATATTGAACGTACATCATCTGCGCTGATCGAGCGACAGTATCCGGAAGCCCATCTTTATTCTGCCAGGATCACCCCACATGGGAGGATCGTAGGAACGAATGGTGCGCTCTACAAGCCAATCTTGTCGGGGATTCTTCCGCACTCTGGGCTACGAGAGGAGATGCTACGAGATTCGTTGAATGATGTAGATCTCTACTACTCAACACCAAGACGTACCTCAGTTCTTCTTCCTCAATATCTTCTTTATCTCCCCCACTTATTCGATTTTTGTTGCTTTAGGCGAGCAAAGAAAGATCCACAGCCGAGTTTTTTTAAACTAATATATTTTCATTTTCTGTGCTGTGTCATCTTGCTTAGACTGAGAATGATTTTCTGTTTGGTACCTCAGTATATTAAGAGCTAATAAGAAACACGGGATATTTACGATCTAAGCCTTTTATATGAAAAAATCAGGAAATGAAGAAGTTTAGCGCCCAATTACAGAGTAGCAAACAGTGAAAGTGATAAGGACGTCACGTTTTGATCTGCTCTACCGTTATGTCGTGTCATTAATGTCTTTTGTAAGGCGGTCAAATAAGCATCATCTGCGAGGGTGGGGTCATCAACTCTACCCGCTAGTTTTCTCAAGGTGTAAGTCATGCGTAAGATTTTTTCACCAGGCATTCTGCAAAAATCTGGACTGTATTCTTTGTTATTTATCACGAAGTGTGCTACCAATCTGTGATTGCTGATTAACATTGTGAGCAATATTATGATAGTGCTGAGTATCAAAGGCTATCTACTAATTTAGTGCTGGCAATTGGGATTGCCCAATGGCTATCGCGGCATACTTAAAACTAGGCATACAATTATTTCCTTCGAGAAACCTATCTTATCGCATTTCCTCTTTAGTTAACTCTTTAGTTGCCAATGTTGTTGCTAAGTTCTAAAGGGTCTCGCATTTATTATGTAAGCACCGCTCGCTTTCATGGTGAAAGAAAACATAAGTGCTTGTGAATCACGAATGTCAGTTTCATAAAATTGTACAATATAGGTTGTTAAATAATATAAAGTTAATAAAGATTTCATCGTATATCATTCAGAATACAGGCAATCGAACCGTTTCGTATTGTATCGTATAATAGCTAATCATACCATCGTTTGCGCGGCGGCACGAGTCTCTGTGCCAACATTCTGAAATATTCTCTGCAGCAAAGACTGTCTGAGATTTTTCCTACGACGATGGAGAACTCCCAAACTGAGTTGCCAATAGAGAGACTGCTGGTTCAAAAATTAGACTCGAATACTTAATTACACATAGCTGCCATAACCTTTAAGCAAGTGCGAGAAAGTCGACAAGTGGTATTTAAGCCGTGGACCTGTAACGCTTGTAACGGCATGGTCAACGGCACAGCCTAACAGATCGCCTGTTCCTGCTGAAGTAACAGATAAACTCGCCGGTGTATAAAGAGGTAGCGGAGCAGCAAACACAGCAATGTATAGCGGCTGTCCGTCTTCGTCGTTTGCAGCTACTGGCCCACGGGAAAGTTCAACACCGCTGCAGCAAAGAACCGATAACCTTTAGGATACAGGTCCGTGATCTGCAGGCAGAAACAGGTTGCGGCAATTGGAGTGTGCACTCAGTTTGCAATATCACTGTAACAATGCGACGCCGTGGATTGCATCGCTGAAATCTGCGCAAATCAGTGTGCGATATGTTATCAGCAAAAACGTACCAACTACCAACAGGCGAACCAGAGCGAGGAATGGTCGATCTTTATCTGCAAATGAGCAGTCTACAGAGAGATGCGGATTCAGCAAGAAGGAAATTCTTATCAGGCTCCAGAAGTGCCTCAGAGGCCCTGTGGTGCTTGGAACATTTATGATCCCAGCTGCTGTGCCGTATGCAAAAGGCATCATAGGAATGTTGTCCGCTCTGAAATAGTACATACAGCGCTGCACCAAAAGCTAAAATCGGCCTTAACTTTTCAAAATTATTGCGCAACGATAGCGGCCATTGGTATGCACGAATATCTTTACGATCCCGCGCTGCTGAACGAGCTTGTTGCTAAGATGCCCAGCAATATGAAATTGGACTGGGGCCGGCATCGACTGTCAAATGATGGTAGTGGATAAGTGCGCCAGTGTGAACCTTCAACATCAATAGCGCTATCAACAGGGACAGGAGAGAGTTTCATGTGCGAAATGCGCCGGTAACCACCGTCTTTCAGATTGCGACGACGTTAGAGGTACAAATAGCGGTGGAAACTTGTCATGGGTAAGCTGCTCTGATTTTGTTGGTTTATGCGACATCGTGCACAACAGTGTAAAACAAAGAAGAAATGTCACGTGGATGGCTGCGAGCCAACGCACCATGTACTGCTTTATACGCCTACCACAAGTGGTACTAAAGATGAGTACACGAGCCGAGGTAGCAACAATCGGACTAAGTCAATGGAGTCTGCCGTTATGTTTCATGGCAGGTCCGCAAGTAAGATACTGTTTCGATATGTTCCAATCACGCTCTATAGTAAATCAAAAAGCGTACGCACATATGCATTAGTGGATGAAGGAGCTGAGTGAACGCTATTAGAAAGGGCGCTTGCCGACGAGTTGCAACTAGATGGTCCTGCGACCCAGCTGTGTCTCAAATGAACAGGTGACATGCCCAAGAACGAGCCCAGTATGCGTTAAGAAAATTGTGAACTGTAACGAACTTGGACTCGACTGATCTGCAGAAAACGCTGCTCTTTAAATGCAGCAAAGAAGTGAATGTGATTTTTATCCGGATTTGCCAATAGCAGCTTTATAGTGGGATTACCTGCTTTAAGTCGGGATGCCGCTTAACCGATCGCAGCAGCCTGCTATTCAAGTGCTCGATAGACAATATAGAACAAGTCTGCATAAGAAGCCCGATAATTCTGCCAAGATGACATCGATTGACGTATCTGGTAATTCAGTTATATCACCGCAGTAATCTTCACCTGCACAACGAAATCGTCGCAAATAACTTACGAGTCGTGGAGAGAGAAGTTTCCAATGCTTGTTCAGTGTGCCGCATACGACGCGCCCGCCCAAAGCCAACAGCGATGCGTGACCTGCCAATCGAACGGCTCTCGCATTATACTCTATCGTTACATAGTATGTAGTTGATTACATTGGACCCTACGACATTGTCTTTGGACGGGGTTGCGATAAACGCTGGGGCATGCTATTTACAAGCATCACGGAGCGCCGTTCTAGACATAGCTACGGCGCTCTCAGCTGACTCATACTTATGGGTTCTGAAGGCATTCCTGGCCAGACGCGGTTGCCCACGGCGCATGCTGTTGGACAATGGCACACATTTCAGAGGTGCTAGCAGAATACTAAAAGATGATATTGAACGTACATCATCTGCGCTGATCGAGCGACAGTATCCGGAAGCCCATCTTTATTCTGCCAGGATCACCCCACATGGGAGGATCGTAGGAACGAATGGTGCGCTCTACAAGCCAATCTTGTCGGAGATTCTTCCGCACTCTGGGCTACGAGAGGAGATGCTACGAGATTCGTTGAATGATGTAGATCTCTGCTACTGAGCACCAAGACGTACCTCAGTTCTTCTTCCTCAATATCTTCTTTATCTCCCCCACTTATTCGATTTTTGTTGCTTTAGGCGAGCAAAGAAAGACCCACAGCCGAGTTATTTTAAACTAATATAATTTCATTTTCTGTGCTGTGTCATCTTGCTTAGACTGAGAATAATTTTCTGTTTGGCTCCTCAGTATACCTCAGTATATTAAGAGCTAATAAGAAAGACGGGATATTTACGATCTAAGTTTAGCGCCCAATTACGGAGTAGCAAACAGTGAAAGTGATAAGGACGTCACGTTTTGATCTGCTCTACCGTTATGTCGTGTCATTAGTGTCTTTTGTAAGGCGGTCAAATAAGCATCATCTGCGAGGGTGGGGTCATCAACTCTACCCGCTAGTTTTCTCAAGGTGTAAGTCATGCGTAAGATTTTTTCACCAGGCATTCTGCAAAAATCTGGACTGTATTCTTTGTTATTTATCACGAAGTGTGCTACCAATCTGTGATAGCTGATTAACATTGTGAGCAATATTATGATAGTGCTGAGTATCAAAGGCTATCTACTAACTTAGTGCTGGCAATTGGGATTGCCCAATGGCTATCGCGGCATACTTAAAATTTGTCACTAGGCATACAATTATTTCCTTCGAGAAACCTATCTTATCGCATTTCCTCTTTAGTTAACTCTTTAGTTGCCAATGTTGTTGCTAAGTTCTAAAGGGTCTCGCATTTATTATGTAAGCACCGCTCGCTTTCATGGTGAAAGAAAACATAAGTGCTTGTGAAGCACGAATGTAAGTTTCATAAAATTGTACAATATAGGTTGTTCAATAATATAAAGTTAATAAAGATTTCATCGTATATCGTTCAGAATACAGGCAATCGAACCGTTTCGTATTGTATCGTATAATAGCTAATCATACCATCGTTTGCGCGCCGGCACGAGTCTCTGTGCCAACATTCTGAAATATTCTCTGCAGCAAAGACTGTCTGAGATTTTTCCTACGACGATGGAGAACTCCCAAACTGAGTTGCCAATAGAGAGACTGCTGGTTCAAAAATTAGACTCGAATACTTAATTACACATAGCTGCCATAACCTTTAAGCAAGTGCGAGAAAGTCGACAAGTGGTATTTAAGCCGTGGACCTGTAACGCTTGTAACGGCATGGTCAACGGCACAGGCTAACAGATCGCCTGTTCCTGCTGAAGTAACAGATAAACTCGCCGGTGTATAAAGAGGTAGCGGATCAGCGAACACAGAAATGTATAGCGGCTGTCCGTCTTCGTCGTTTGCAGCTACTGGCCCACGGGAAAGTTCAACACCGCTGCAGCAAAGAACCGAAAACCTTTAGGATACAGGTCCGTGATCTGCAGGCAGAAACAGGTTGCGGCAATTGGAGTGTGCACTCAGTTTGCAATATCATTGTAACAATGCGACGCCGTGGATTGCATCGCTGACATCTGCGCAAATCAGTGTGCGATATGTTATCAGCAAAAACGTACCAACTACCAACAGGCGAACCAGAGCGAGGAATGGTCGATCTTTATCTGCAAATGAGCAGTCTACAGAGAGATGCGGATTCAGCAAGAAGGAAATTCTTATCAGGCTCCAGAAGTGCCTCAGAGGCCCTGTGGTGCTTGGAACATTTATGATCCCAGCTGCCGTGCCGTATGCAAAAGGCACATTGCGAATGTTGTGTGTCCGCTCTGAAATAGTACATACTGCGCTGCACCAAAAGCTAAGAGAGGAGCCAGCAATAAAAATCGGACAATTTGAACACTGTTATTCAACTGGCCTTAACTGTCCAAAATTATTGCGCAACGATAGCGGCCATTGGTATGCACGAATATCTTTACGATCCCGCGCTGCTGAACGAGCTTGTTGCTAAGATGCCCAGCAATATGAAATTGGACTGGGCCGGCATCGACTGTCAAATGATGGTAGTGGATAAGTGCGCCAGTGTGAACCTTCAACATCAATAGCGCTATCAACAGGGACAGGAAACAGTTTCATGTGCGAAATGCGCCGGTAACCACCGTCTTTCAGATTGCGACGACGTTAGAGCCATGGGTACAAATAGCGGTGGAAACTTGTCATGGATAAGTGGCTCTGATTTTGTTGGTTTGTGCGTTATCGTGCACAACAGTGTAAAACAAAGAAGAAATGTCACGTGGATGGCTGCGAGCCAACGCACCATGTACTGCTTCATACGCCTACCACGAGCGGTACTAAAGATGAGCACACGAGCCGAGGTAGCAACAATCGGACTTAGTCAATGGAGTCTGCCGTTATGTTTCATGGCAGGTCCGCAAGTAAGATACTGTTTCGATATGTTCCAATCACGCTCCATAGTAAATCAAAAAGCGTACGCACAAATGCATTAGTGGATGAAGGAGCTGAGTGAACGCTATTAGAAAGGGCGCTTGCAGACGAGTTGCAACTAGATGGTCCTGCGACCCAGTTGTGTCTCAAATAGACAGGTGACATGCCCAAGAACGAGCCCGAGTCTATGTCTGCGACTGTAAGCATTTCAGCTCCAGAAAAAAATGCGGTCCAGTATGCGTTAAGAAAATTGTGAACTGTAACGAACTTGGACTCGACTGATCTGCAGAAAACGCTGCTCTTTAAACGCCAACAATAGCAGTTTTATAGTGGGATTACCTGATTTAAGTCGGGATGCCGCTTAACCGATCGCAGAAGACTGCTGTTCAAGTGCTCCCCTTATATAGATGACTCAGGCATTCTACGTATTTAGGGACGGATAGACAATATAGAACAAGTTTAAGTCTGCATAAGAAGCCCGATAATTCTGCCAAGATGACATTGATTAACGTATCTTGTGGTTGAGTTTGCGATTGTATTGTTTTCTTTGCTGCTATTTTTATCCGTTTTCTTTCAAATTAAGAGAAAATGACTGTTGAGTGGAAGCGTTTGCAAACAGTGTGGTTTGCAGCGAGTCCGAGACCTAACAGTTAAGTTAACTGTTGACAGTTTTTTTATACCCTGACTGAAGGAAGCATCTCCGACCCCATAAAGTATATATATTCTTGATCAGCATCAATAGCCGAGTCGATCTAGCCATCTCCGTCTGTATGTCCGTCCGTCCGTACGTATGAACGCAAGGATCTCAGAACCTATAAGAGCTAGGGACTTGAAATTCTAGATGTAGATGCTCCTAGTGACTGCGCAGATCGAGTTTGTTTCCGATAATCGATAACTTACTGCGTTTCCAAGCAATCGATAAAAATCGATATCGACTTCCTGTTTCTTGGGCAATTTCTGTAAATAATTAGAGTTAGAGCCACCAAACATGATATGCTGCTTCTAGAATATTAAATATATATCAAGTATCTTTCATTTTATACCTATCGCCACCTCTTCGCTACCGCCCAACAGCTATAAATCAAATTAATAACCCAACTTTTATTGCCAACCAATTTAGTCACAATGCAATTGAGTTTTGCAGTATACACAAATATTCTATGGTATAATAAAATATACTGTAGAAAATTTCATAAAGATCGATTAAGAAAAAAACAAAGTTATATGCAACTGCGCAATTGAATAGGGCAGCAGCTTTAAGAATTTCCGTATATGTGTACACACACACATTCATGCGCGTCTGCTTCGCATTTTAACAGCATGGTTATTGCGACTTTTTTCTGTAATGCTATTTAAGTTCATTTTTTATCATAAGTACTTAATTATTGGTGTGGCTGCTGAGTAGAGGCATAGCAAGTGGTGCGGTCTGTCGCGAGTTCGAGCTCTACCGGGGAAAGTATTTTTTTTTTGCTGGTGTGGCTGTTGAGCAGAGTTGACAACAAGTAATGCGGTCATTTGCCATTTTAAACTCTGCCAAGGGAACTTTTTATTTAAATTTATTTGGTGTTGAAATAAGAGGGTTCAGAGTATTTCCTAGTCGGGAGCTCCCGACTTTTCTATTGCCAGTGTCAACAAAACCGTGGGGAAACGAACCCAACTAACAAAAACGTATGTATGGCCTGTAAAACCTTATTGAGTCTTTGCCTTATCGTCTGCGGTATGTAAGGGATGCTAATGGCCAATATACCGAATATTCTTCCCTCCATAGTAATAAAATGAGAGTAATAAAAATAAAAATCTTGCAAAAAGTAAGTGACACCGTAATGTACGCCGAATTTCAGTTTTGATTTTACTCTAATTATTTTGTGTCTTATATATTTGGAGAATACTTAGAATAATAATTATATAAGAAAAAAAGTTAATAAAAAATAATTTAAGACGGTAAAATATAAGTTTAAAAATAAATTAGTGTCATGTGTTTCATTATGAATACAATAAGTTGGCATACTTTATATGAAAATTTTTAGCAATATTAAATAGCTAAACTTTACAAATGATACAAAAAGCCACAGGAGACAAAAGAAAGTTAGTACTTGAATGGCAAAATAGTCCGTTTTTCAGATATTCAGCTTTTATTGATAGCTTGCAAACGGAGTAATTTTTCGATTGTCGGAAACACACTCGATCTGCGCAAGCACTAGGAGCACCTACATCTAAAATTTCAAGTCTCTAGCTCTTATAGGTTCTGAGATCCTTGCGTTCACACATACGGACGGACGGACGAACGGACGGACAGACAGACGGACATGGCTAGATCGACTCGGCTATTGATGCTGATCAAGAATATATATAGTTTATGGGGTCGGAGATGCTTCCTTCTGCCTGTTACATACATTTGGATTTTGCACAAATACAATATACCCTTATACCCATTTTTAATGGGTTCAGGATATAAAAATGTACTGTCTATTAAGATCGCTCTAGTTCTCATAAGGGAGCTAGTGTGAAAGTTGAGATTTACATTTCTAAACTTCGAATCTTATTGTCAAGTTATAAGCGAAATAAAATAGACGTCTTATCTCTTTTGCAATCTCTAATTAAATGTTTTAATGTCATCGGACAATAATAATAATAATAAAATAAATGATGGAAAAAATTCGATTCCATATAACTTTACATTTACCGTATAACAGAGTGCATGCAAAATAACAACTCTAACTGCGGAAATGTGCTGCGTGCTGTTGTTCCTGCTGCCGATGTCAGCGGACCTCTAACCCGCTGCAGTGTAACTAACACTGATAACAGCATCATGGCACAGCTCCAAGCAAAAACAACTTGAAGAATGATCCCGACGTTGGGGTTATCCAGATCCAGTCAAAGAGACCGAAAGCAAAAATTAAGCTGTAGTCCTTTCAGTCAGCCCTAAACGCAAAGCCAATTAGGGCAAGAAGAACAATTACATTAATGCTCGAAAACCTCTTACTCTTTTCGAAAACGAAAATGACATTGGTATGAAAATCAACCTGCCTGACTCGACGACGCATCTGACGCATCCAATGAAAAAACTTTAAATAGACCAGCTTGCCGGAAAACCGATATTAATGTCAGCAATAACAATCTAAGAAACCCAGCAAAAATTTCAAAACCACCACCCATATCTGTCCCCAAAAGCTTGCCGCATCTCTCAGAAGTACTTGAAAAAGTCAACGATCTTAAAAAAGTTGAAATCAGAACATTAGTTGGTGGTGTAAGTCGTCTAAATGTAATCGACAGCGAAATTGTACCACCGAAGAACCTATGAAACTGTTCTTTCTAAACCTCTCCCCAGCAAAAAACAAAGCCGAACTTAAAGAAATAAAAAACCTAATTGAACAACAAGTTCATATTAAGGAAGCATGGAAAAGGCAAGACATTATCAAGTGCTGGCGATGCCAGCAATTTGGTCACACAGCTAACTTCTGTCGCCAAACACAGCTTTGCAGTACCTGTGGTGACGGACACCGATGCGAGGACTGCATTAGACCATCTGCGGCTTAAGCCACATGTGCAAACTGCGGGCTAGACCACCCGGCTAACTACTGTAGCGTGTGCGTACTGAGAAGATACATTTTATCTCGCCTACTTGTGCATAGCGGAATCAGAAGTCGTGCACTTCTAGCCTTCTTCTATAAACTTAGCTCGTCGGATGGGGTATAGGTAAGAACCTGAAAGATCATCATCCTACTATGCTACACACTAGCACAATGATAAGTGTACTTTCACAAAGACGAAATACAAATCCAACAATGTTGTAAAGGGGAACGGTAATGGTATTACATCAGTCGTGGACGGCTTAAAAATTTTATTTGGTTGTAGAGTAACGATTTTGTAAGCTTACCCTACGATCTGTAACCACTCTACCTTGGTAGCACGGAAGAAATCACGGCCACCCCTTATCCGGACATCTTGTCGGTTAATTGATTGCTTTGCAAATTTCTTTGTTTCTTAAGATACTGGCGACGAAACAAGAATATTTTTCAGTTAAACATATTAATTTCGATTTTCATATTTTGTATTGCCTATTTGCTTCGTATAGGACATGTTACAAATAATGCATAAGAGGATGAAAGCTTAAGTAGAAAACACTTAAGACCAGTCCAAACTGTATCATGGCTACGACATATACTATATAAACTTATTATAACCATGTTGCCTGACAACTGATAATGGGCTTTGGACGGTATATTCAAATTACATAAGGTTTCTATATCGGGTAGTGCTGAAGGCTCGATGATTTACAATTATCATTTAATATTTCATATTCTTTTGCTGGCTACAAGCTGAAACAAATAAATCCATCGATGCGTACGTTGCGCCCATCGTTAGGATGATGGTAATATCTGTGGAGCAATTTAAGTTAGTTTATCTAGTAAAAAATAATTAAGTTTTCATTCTAACGTTACCAAGTTATTTTCGAATTTTCTATTTCAATTGACTCGCCAATGAAATGAAGTTTCTAAAGCATTCTAATTCCATTTAGGCAAAGCGAAAGTGGTTTTCAAAAAAAAGAATGCATGAGCATTTAATTACAATTCCATTCACAATTCCAACCAAGCACGCTTATGCGTACACGAAATGCGAACTCCTTGCGGCTATTCCCCTTGCAATGTATATCCGATATTGGGATGCGGTCACCTAAAAGATCAAATTCCTTGCCAGAGACACTCCGTTGATCGGGCTCGAGCTGCAAGTCTGATCAGAAGGAAGCTAAGTCACAAATGGATAAGCACGGGGTCGCGGTGTGCAAACTTAGCTGACATGTATCGGTGTGGCCGCAGTGTTTCCTTGTAGCGATCCCAATAAAATCTGTTGCCCTTTTGACCTTCCCCACTCCCGTGGGATTATCGCTTCCTTGGCGGATGTATGTTGTTAAACCTTCCGAGTTTGCTACGACCGACCAGCCACGCTGAATTCATATGTGTATACATATATAAAATTACACGAAAGCGTGGTTGCGCATTGGCTGGCCGGTAACTAAACAAGATTGTACCCAGTGCTGGCAGAAAATTGCTGAACGCGGAATATATGAACACTGGAGATTCTTAAAAATGATTGGGCTCAATATACTCTGAATAAGAAGAGCTTCCGCACTTTTAATTGATAAATCTTAAACGCTGTCGATTAAAAAAAAATCAGCGTGGCAAACGAACCTGCCTTCCCTTAATTACAACATTAAACACATATACCAATACAATTATATTTCACCACATCTAAATTATAGCAGTGATATGGCCTGATCTATCGGGCATACCTTTTTTCTCGCGTGAGTGCGAGCGAGGCAACTCACCATCGCTGAGACCGAACATTATGCAGCATCCTGCGAAAGGAAATTGCAATGGGATAAATGCATACAATTTTGGTGATTTTTCTGACTCTGCTGCTATACTAATTGGTACGAAATGATGAATTTTGTGCCAGCTGGCCCCTACACTTCAAAGGTTGCGCAGATTAACAAAATCGCTTGAAAAGAACTAACAGCAGGATAATGAAGCAAAACTCTGCAAATCAACTAAAGACGACGTTACATAGACAGGGTTGATTCCCAAATATCGCCTTGTCCTCCCACTAGAGGTATGCAGATGTCACTAGAGGTTATCAAAGATAATCCGAGAACAAGCACTTCTTGCCTCCGGCAACAGGTACAGCACTAATATTCACAAACGCATGATGCATATCAACGTCAGCATCTCTACAATCAATTAACTTACTCTATGCGCTTCTATTAGTGCCACTCATTGACCATCAAAGGATTAATCGAAATGAAAAAACAAATGCTAGCCAAAATTTGAGATTTGCTCATCGCGCGTAATCAACAATAAACTCTCTTCAGATAAAAGTTTGAGCGAAGTGGAAATGTGGTGCTGCTATCCTTATTGATTTACAAATGGCCTTACCTTTCGTCACTACGAGCCTCGGCAAAATCGAGGTATGCTCTATTTTTTGCCCTACAACCTTCATTTGGCTAAGTGGCGACATTGCAGATCTGTTAAGACATCTAGACCGTATGTTCCTTGTCGTCGGTGATTGGAACGCCAAGCAGAGGCTTTGGGGAGACCACCAATTCAACCAAAGAGGTAAGGAACCCTGCGACATTGGTTCTATCCTCAAATTTGGATGTGTTAGCTATTTGCTGTCCCACAAGATACCCATGCAGAGCTAATAACAACACAAGCTGTTTGGAATTCACTATCTACAAAAACATCCCTCAGTGGAAGCTCCACATAGACAAGCGTTTTAATATGAGCTTGGATCATCTCGGTCACTACACAAATTTACAACAGCTGAAAGATGCTTGACTGACTCGATTTACCCCGATATGGAGCTGAATTCTTGTACAGATATAGACGATGCCTTGAACATATTCACAAGCAAATTTCGAAGAGCCACTCTTGAAGCTCGCCACACCCTCTCCCGAGCTCCTTAACACCCGCTTACCCTGAACCGAACACTGAAGGCTCATCCTGAAAACGGGCGTCTCTTCCTTGCGATGGTTTTCAAAGAGATTTTAAGAGTGCAATATTTCGCGTCTGTCGTCAGAATCTTGTTTCGACGTCAGTGGATCTAAGACAGCTGAACAAGAATAGCAAGCTTTCTATGCACATTATTGCCCCCATATTTTGATTGCTGCAAAGTTTCAACGTAAGAGAGTGCAAGTCATTCAAAATAAAACACTACGCCTAATCACAGATTGTCCATGGTATGTCAGGAACTCAAATTTGCATTGGAACTTGAATCTGGTGGTGGTCGAGGAGCAGATCGCCTTCCACCCAAGCCGATGCAAGGTTCGACTGTTTGTTCATAGCAATCGCTTGGTTTTCTCCCACGAGGGAGTTCACGGCGCAGAATGCGTCCTGGAGGTCCCCTAAGGTCGTAATTTATTACGAATTTAATTAAGTTGTAATAAAACTCCTTATTTTTAATAATGTTTTTTTATACAAGCCTAGCGACACCTAAGTTGATTCTAAGCGCATTATAGAACACTCTTTATATCTGATTGGCACTTGTTTAAATAAAGCTATACAAAAAAAACATATATATTAAACGTAATTGTCAAATTTTACAACTTTTAAACGAAATTATAATAAAAAACTCTTTATTTTTATTTGCGGTTACGCAGGTAGAGGAGCCGTTGCGTAAGGAAACACAACCATCACGATCGGAAGTGGAAAAAAGTGCTTCGAGGGAGTGTTGAACAACGATCAAAATCGTACGGTAAGCTGCAATTATACTGTAAGATAAAACAAGCAAAAGACTCTAGATTGGAGTTTCCGAATAGGTCATACCCTGAACCCTCTTCTATAACTTACACCAAACGCAGCTTGCGCTATGCGCTCGTTTGCATCAGCAGTAATAAAAATTGATTCAAGAAGTTTTTTCTCGATAGGACTCGAGCTCGTTACAGGCCACACTATTAGCAACCGTCTCTACCCAACAGTCACACCAACAAATATATAAACAAATTAAATTAATAAATAAAAATGGATTAAGATATCAGCACAGAAAACGATACAACCGCAATTGAAATTTTGTTGATAGAATTCAAATACGTCAATGAATGTGTGTGTGTACATGAATTCAGAAATTATTGCACTTTGCGCTTGCTGCCCCAAAGTCGTGGCCAGCTAAAACACATTTTCTTCAATAACTTTTATGTTTCTTAGTCGATCTTGATGTAATTTTTGACTGTACATCTTATTGAGCTATAGATATTTTCATTTGTATTAAAATTGGGTATTACATTGATGGAAAATATAAATTGATTTATTTACTTGATTAATAGCTATGTGGTGGTATCGGGAGCTACTTGATATAAATATACTATTCTTGAAGCTACATATCAAGTTTGTGTGATTTTCTCAAAAATTAGTTTTCGATATCGATTTTTATCGATGACTCGGAAGTGAGGCAAGTTATCAGACAGATATGCGGACATGGGTAGATCGACTCGGCTGATGATGCTGATCAATATCAAGTCGGATATGCATCCTTCTTCCTGTTACACACATTTGCACAAAGACACTATAGCCTTTTTACCTATTTTAATGGGTTCAGAGTATAATAAATTAATATTTGTGCTGAGCTTAGCAAAAGGTGCGTCTTGCGCAGAAATCTTATATTAATAAATAAGAAAAGTGTAGTCACAGACGGATATATAACACACGGAAAAAAAATTAAAATTATTGGTTGGGAAAATCGACACTATTCATAGGTTAACATAGGTTTTAATTTTTTCATAAAAATTCAAAATAAAATTATAAAATAAACGGTTTTTGGTGCTGTTGAATATAAGAAAAGATAGCGTCCGTCGGCGCTGTTAAAAAACAGACAAAACAGAAGCCGTTCGTGCTGAAAGCGTACATCTCTATATATAAAACTGTTTGTCCTGACCGACTGTCACACAGCCCACACTGTAAGAGCTAGATAGCTAAAATTTTCACTGTAGTTACTCTATGTGATGACGGTTTCGGGAAATTCCCCCCGCAACTATGGAAAAATCGCGAAAAAAATTTGTATGAAACTTTTTTGATCACCATCTAATTGGCCTCAAACTCTTTTTCCAAAATCCCTGTTCAAAGTCATTTGAGGGGGGTTCCACACATTTTCATAAATGCATTCCTCCTTGGTGGAAATAGGTGTCAAAGATTTGGTGGGTGACGGTTCGTTTTAGAAGTGTTTCACACTTTTCGCAGAATAAAACATCTTCGGTAAAATATGGATAGTACGATTTTTTTGATAAAGTTTTTAATATTGTCCGATTTGCATTAAATTTATTTTCTGATCTCAAAATAAGAACTTAATAAATACGTGTTTCAGCGATTTGGGAATTCCACCCACAACAGGGACTAATTAGCGAAAGACAGTTTTTTTTGCTTATCCTCCGGGCATTGTGAGAATTTATTTGTTACGTTCTTGGGTGGCAAATGAAGGTCAGATGTTTAATTAACGAAAAATGTTTGTATGAAACTTTTATGTTTAGCATCTGACCGGTCTCAAAAAAATTGTTCGAATTCATTTCACGGGTGTCTCTCACTTTTTTAGTATCCATTCCTCCTTGGTGGAAATTTGGGTTAAAGATTTGGTGGGTGACGTTTCGCGCTCAAATTCATTTTCAAAGATCTATTTGAAAAATTTTCAAGGCTTTCTTACAAAATTTATTTTGTACGTGCCACGGGATATTCAAAATATATATGATATCTAAAAATATTAAAGAAGAATTATTTGAAAATTTAAAATTGAAATTACCTGTAAAACCTTTGTAAGATAGCGAAAAACTAGAATTTATGTCTTCGTGTCATGTCAAGCAGTTACTTGAGGATGTTGCTAAATACTTTATAAGTAGCCAGCGGGGTATTAATAACCAGGGGACAATGGGAAGTCTGCGTCTGACTCTGCCGTTTACTCAGGCGAGCAGTCACGAAATGGAACAGACTCACTCGGATGATATGGGCGTGGTCCCGCCCGTGGCCGCTTCTTCGTCGTATGAGTCCCGTCTGTGATGGCTCGTCTCTCCGTCGTGTGGTTTACGCCGATACTTGGCCGCGCTTTGAAAATCTGGCCCGTGAATACCTGGGTTGATCTGGCCAGCGTCCTCCGGCGGGGGATTCAAGCGTGGTGTGACACTCCTCATATGCTCTTTAAGAGCGAACCGGGCGGCCTATAGCAATCGTCGCTTTTGGCGCCGTGGACCCCAAGTCTGGCGTTGCCACCCTTCAAAAATTTGGGCTCCGCCGTGGGCCCAGCTTCACCCCAATACTCTGACCATATGACAAAAGGATATCGGCGTGGCCGATATCGCACGCAACCAACTAAGTAAGCCCTGGTCAAGTCTAACGAATGCATAAGACAGTCGTGCCAATGCTTTCAAAGTTAAATTATGAGAATCCTTGCAGTTGGAATAAGGACTTGGGAAGAGTTCAGCATGTAATTTATCACAATTTACCATTGTGTTTAATAAACTAGTTAATGAAAGTTTATTTGATGAGTTTGAATACGAACAAAGGATAGTGCATGAACATGCGCGTGGAACTATCCAAAAATTTGCCAGATGAAACAAAAGAAGATTTAATTTAAAAAGAAGATGCTTAAAACCGCACCCAGTATAGACTGCATATGAAGAGTGTGGCTCGCTCGGACTCATTGATTTGTGCATTTGTGCGTATTTCGTTCTCACAGCACAAATGTCCAAAAAAAAAACCATAGCTCGTAGCTTTTAGGTAGACCCTTCTGAGCTGCGGTAGCACATAAATCTATCTATTCTTCATCCAGTCAGCGATAATGGGAAGAGTCTGATTTTTGTTTAAATTAAACCTTAATCTTTTCTGTTTCCCTAGCAGATTTATTTTTCTTAAAATAAAAAACTTTTTATAGCACAATTCCACTGTCCACATTTCAAATATATGACCATTTAAAAAAATGTGACATCTTTAAAAAATGTGACATTTTCAAAAAATGTGTGCATTTGCCATGAACAATTCTTGTTTTTGCGATGATTTATCAAATTTCATATCGATGTTATGAAAAATATGAAAATATCATTACCATAAGCAAGCGGTAATTTTAAATTATAATTTTTTTTTTACTAATCCCACAGTTTTTAACATTTAATGTTGGCCAGATACCTCAAGGAGTCAATCACATGGAGCCCCTACTTCTGGGCCGTATTATTTCAGTTTTGAAAGGAATATTTTGCAACGCTTAGGTAAATCAAATAAAACCGATCAGCAACTAATATGTTACCGACTTTTGCCAATGGAACACCAAACTGTGAAGTTTGAAAATGTGACATTTTTTGAGCATAGTGGAATTAAAATATTAAACCTTAGGCTTCTTGACGGAAGTCAGATGTTTTTCCTTATTTTACTTTTTTTACCAGTTTACCGAAAATTAGTTTTGCACAATAAATTTCTTCTTATTCAAAAAAATAAACGAAGGAGAAAACATACTCTCAGAGCTCTCATTGGTACAATAGCGCCAAAGTAAATGTTTACTTATGTGTGTGCACAAAAAGCAGAACGCAAGAATTGAAAACTTTAAATTTGTGTGTTTTTTTTTCAGAATTCTTTAACAAGCCTACTACTAGTTGAGAATTTAGTTCTTTTAGAAAGTTGTGTCTCTTAAGAAAACCGTTACTTTAAATACAAAGACACAATATTTATACAATTGATGGGAATTCCATTGGGATCACCGGCCTCCTCAATTATCAAAGATTTTAATGGAAGAACTATTGGACAAAATTACTGATAATGTTATATTTGGCTACCTTTCCATTTTAAAATTGAGGTGCGGACCTCAAGCTAGCCAAACTAACAATAATTTCTAATAAATTGATAATTAAACTAAGACATTTGACGAAATATAAAGATGACCCTTTTTGTCGTAACAGAGGAAAGTATTTAAAATTCTAAAAGAACTGACTTGAAATATTCGGGAAGTTTGAAAGTGTTATAAGCCTCTGGACGAGTACTTAACTGTAACTTATACCACCCAAAAGTATGATAATAAATACAACACTAAGCTGTAAGAGGATTTTCAACGTATCGGAAACAATATATCACAAAGAGATTGAGCTCGAATTAAAAAAACTCTTGACGAAAACTAGACCTAACAAGTCGGAGACTCTCGTCGGGAGCTCACGACTAAGGAGTACATGAACCCTCTTATTTAAACACCAAATGCAGTTCGAGTTACGCGCTTGTTTGTAGTAATAAAGATAAATTTTAAAAAATTTTCCGTCGACAGGGTTCGATCCTGCAACTGACGGACCTACACTACTTGCCGCCGTCTCTACTCAACAGCCACAGCAGCCAAAAAAAAAATGCTTCCTCAACAAAGGTCGGACGCGTGACTGACCGCAACACTTGCTATTCATCTACTCAACAGCCACACCAATAATTACGTAAACAAAAAAAACTAATTAAAATAGCAGGAAAAAAAATAATCGCAATTGCAATGATGTTGGTATATGTAATTCGAAGCAGACGCGCATGAATGTGTGTGTGTACATGTATATAGATATTGTTGGAATGAAAGCATAACTTTGGTTTTTTGTAACCGATATTAATGAAATTTTCTACAGTATATCTTATTGTATGCTAGAATATTTGTGTATTCTCAAAAAGCTATATGCATTAAAATTGTGGATTAAATTTGTTGGCAATATAAGTTGGGTTATTAACTTGCTTTATAGCTCTGTGGTGGTAGCGGGAAGGTGGCGATAGGTATAATATGAAAGATACTTATTATATATTTATAAGGTTGTAGAAGCAACATATCAAGTTTGATGACTCCAGCTCTTAATATTTACCCAATAGGCTCAAAAAACAGGATGTCAATATTGATTTTATTGATAACTTGCAAACGGAGTAAGTTTTCGATTGTCGGAAACACACTCGATCTGCGCAAGCACTAGGAGTACCTACATCTAAAATTCATCAAGTTTTAAGCTCTTATAGGTTCTGAGATCCTTGCGTTCATACATACGGACAGACACACAGATGGACTTGGCTTTTGATGCTGATCAAAAATATATAAACTTTATGGGATCGGAGATGCTTCCTTCTGCCTGTTACGTACATTTTTACATTTTGCACAATGAGTTCAGGGTATAAAAACAAAATTGTTTTTCAATTTTGTGTTTAATAAGCCAGACCTCGACCCAGGTAAATTATGATTTATTAAATGGTAAGGTCGACAAAATCACCATTGTGTTATAAATGTAAGAATATTTAAAATGTAAATATATTCGTTGACTTACCTTCTTTCATTCCAACAATCGATTTTATGAAACAAATGAATAGTATGCACTGGAAAGGTTTTTCCATTGTTTTTTTATTTTTTTTTTATTTTAAATATATATGTGTTAGTATGCACATTCACCGACGGTTGAAAATGTTGAACTACGTTTTTGGTTATCTGTTAGTGGTTCACATATGCATATTATATTTTATATTATCAGAATTTAATTTAAGAAAAAGTTAACGATTTCTATTTTTACATAGGCAAATCAGAAGCATGACATGAAACCGGCGGTCTGATAGTGAGATTTTCTTCATAATTTTAATTTACCTAAGTAGGTGGAATGGAAAATTCTAAAAGCTTCACTGCTAACGATTGTTTAATAGCTTTGTAAAAGTAAAGACTTCATGTGCGAAAATTCATTATTGAAATTTAGAAATTCACAAGTACTTCTAAATTGTAATAAAAATAAACATTTTATTAATAATAATATAATATTTAATTAATAAGAAATAAATAATGATTATAATTTCAAAAATAATTCGTAAGAAAAGATTAATTTATAAAAAATTACACAAGTTTTCTAACTTCTTTTATTATTTTTTATTTAAACTTGGACGATTTCAAAAACCAATCACGCCATTTGTAAGGATTTAGGCCACAGCCGATTTGGCTATGTGTCTATCCTTCTAGTTGGCTTCTGGGATTGTTTTTTTTTTTTGTGTGTGGTCCAGCTTACTAGGAGTATTAAGTTGTTTAATCATTTGTGATCGAAATTTACCTTAACTACTCACTATTTAATTAAATTAAATAATTAAGAAATAAAGTCAATTAATTATAATGAATACTTGTAGAATTTGAAATCGAATTGCTGTACTAAAGGCAACACCAAGCAAGTAAGAGGTTCTAGTCGGGAGATCCCGATGAGGGAATACCCTGCAGCCTCCTTTTCCAACACCAAATGCAATTCGCAAAACGCGCTCGTTTGAAGAAATAAGGATAAATAACAAGAAAAAAGTTCCATAGCACCACTTGCTATGCCTCTAATCAACTGTCACACCAATAATTAAGTATTGTTGAGAAGAAATTCGAATTAAATTAGCAGCTCAAAACACAGGATGTTGATATCAATTTTATCGCTTGCTTGCAAACGGAGTAAGTTTCCGATTGTCGGTTCGATTACTTGGAATCGGAGTAAGTTATCGATTATCGAAAGAAACTCGATCTGCGCAAGCACTAGGAAGACCTACAACATTTCAAATCTCTAGCTCTTATAGGTTCTGAGATCCTTGCGTTCATACATCCCGACAGACGGACAGATGGACATGACTAGATCGACTCTGCTATTGATGCTGACCAGGAATATGTATATACACTCTATGCGGTCGGAGAAGCTTCCTTCTGCCTGTTACATACATTTACATTTTGCAAAAATACATTATACCTTTTTTAATAGTTTTTAATGGGTTCAGGGTATAAAAATAAAAAGCAGAGGAACAGGCGCACATTTTCACTATAGATATATACTTTGTGTACACTTTGCGTTTTGCTGTTTAATAGCCAACAGATGACTTTAGCAGGTATAGTTTCATGAATTGTCCATTCCACTTCTGTTTGTTTTTGTCTTTTTGGCTCGCACTTATTTGGCCGAAGTTAATGACATGAAAATACCTGATATAGCGGCAACGGTTGCATGTCTTTATTCTGCTTTGCCTCCCAAAATGGTAAAAATGGCATGTGTTTATTTTTTCAAGTTATAACTTACAACTTTATCCTATTAAAATTCCGAATACATAAATAAGTGCATGAGAAAATGTAGTACCATATAGACTTTGTTATTCGACCAGTAATATATTATAGTTGTAATCAAATAATATTGCTTTCATATTTAAGTCAATTATATGAATTTGGAACACTTATTATACCGGTAAATACGTACACATGACTTGGCACAGCATCTCAAAGTACAATTAAATGTACTAATCAAAATAAAAATAATTATAAAATATTATAATGTTAGAAATATTTAGTTTATATATAAATAATGTATTATATGGATTACACTTTGATTAAATGGAAAATCACATTAACTTTTCTGTTATTATTTATACATATAGATTTTTGCTGAATTTAAATACATAAATTTGTTGCTTCGAAATTGCGATGATTAACTTTTCTAGTAATAGATAAGTCACTTATAGTTAACAATAGATGTAATTATGAAGATGGGACGTATTTTAATGCTGCTGTAGAAACCTTTTAATAATACTTTTAACAGCCTCTAAGCAGCTCAAACAAATTCCTCGAACATCAGACAAATTTTGTGAAAATACTGTTAAACTGGCGCATGCGCTGTTGCGGACTGATGGAAACATCAGAAAACATGACCTCTGTGTATATACGAGTACAAATGTACACATGTTCACATATATTTGCATACCTTTTTCGTTTATTCATTTTAGATCTCAGGTTATTATTTCCAGATCACATTTAACGTTTAAGTTAAAACATTTAAATTATTGAAATCGCATATGCTGTGGTAATGTATAAGTTTGTTTTATTTAATAAATAAGAAAGGAAAGTTGTCTTTGAGCTGGCAAAGAAGACAGAACTATATTTATTGAGGTCAACAATTATTCAAATATCGTCCTCACTTATATATATGCACATATAGCTATTGCGTACCCATATCCGCAATTCGGCATCCATTTACAGTTGAATACCAGTTTATCAAGTTCTAACACAGGTACACCTTTTTCTGTTTTTACACGGTAGATAGGTTTCAGAAAAACCTGTTAAAAAAAGACATTGATCGTATGCCAAAATATGTGATTGGTTCCTTATCATAAAACTTATTCAAATTAGTGACAAAGAAAGGATTTTTTAAGAAAAGGTATTCATGTTTCTATTATTAAATCACAAATGTAATGCGTACTTACACAAGTATAGTTATTAAATATATGTACCTTAAGCTTAAAAGTAAAAATAAATAAAGAAAATATAAATACCTTAATGAATATAAAATAATTTTTGGATGACCTGTTATATAATACGTTAAAATAAGATGTAATGTAAAAATTTCATTACCAACACATTAACACATTTCAATTACTCTGACAAATAAATTTTTTTGTATGCACGAAAAGAGAATTCAACTATGTAAGCCCAAAAGAATTTCTTTCGCGCCAAATGGCTTAAACTCATGTAAAATTAAAATAACTTGGCAGGGTTCGAACTCGCAACTAACCGTATAACTTGCTGACGACTCTACTCAACAGACAAACCAGTAAAAAAGAAAAAAAAAATAGTTTCCCAGATCCTTGCTATGCCTCTACTCAACAGCCACACTAAAAATTAAGTATTATTGAGAAAAGCACGAACTAAATAGCATAACAGAATAAAGTCGAAAATACAATGCTGTAGAATGCGATAGAAAACGGAGCAGACGCGCATGTGTGTGTACACAAACTCTTGATGTTTTCGGTAGCTGTGCCTATAACTTTGGCTCTCCTTTACCCGATCTTAATGAAATTTTCTACACTATATCTTATTGTTACATAAAATATGTGTGTATTCTCAAAAAGTTAATTGCATTAAAATTGTGGCTTAGATTGGTTGGCAATATAAGTTGGGTTTTTTACTTGATTATAGTTAGCTTATAGGTGGCTGTCGCGTGCCAAATGAAGGTGGAGTTGCAATTTGAACACTGCAAGTTTACGCCTGGCCCCCGGCCATGTTACTCCGATGTTACTAGAGACAGCGTAATGCAAAACGTGCTAGTGCAAGTGTTTTATTCTAAACGGATTACATAGGTTAGAACTTAGATATATATTCCCTCGGAATCTTACCGCAGTCTTTCCTCCTACGGCCTTCGAACTCACGACAATAATGAGCTTTACATTTAAGTAATGGCGGCAACAAGCCAAATACAGTGTGCCCGTACATTCGGAGGGCAAATATACATACTTTCAGAATATACTTAATACTAAACAATCGATAAATTAATTCGTCCCGCAACATCCCCGCCCCCGTGAAGGCCCTGCTTCACTCACATCCAGTATGGCTAGTTTAGCCACGGGACGAGTCATCAGTCGCACTCGGTTGTTGTCCGCCACGCGGATGCTGGCGCGTCGAGGCACTCCATCTGGTCCAGGGTAGAGCTCCTCCACTATGCCTCTTCGCCACTCTCTGCGTGGCACGGCCGGGTCGCATATAAACACCATATCACCATGGCGTATCGGCTCAACGCGCGCACACCATTTCACGCGTCGCACAAGTGTAGGCAGGTACTCTAAGACCCACCGCTTCCAAAAACGGTCTCGTAACAGCCGCGCCATGCGCCACTGCTTCCTCGTGACGCATCTCTCGTTCGGCTGCCCGTGGATAGCGGGCGTGTCAGGCAGATTGGCCACTCCTTTGAGTAGATCGTTCGGTGTTAGGGGGGCTTCTTGGTCCACAGACACCGGCAAGTGGGTAAGCGGGCGAGAATTCACAACGTTCTCGGCCTCAATCAGGAAACTCTCCAGTACGTGTTGCTTTGGTGCCACTTCCTTTACTGTGTGGCGTAGCACTCTCTTGACACACTGCACCATCCTTTCCCAGGCTCCCCCTTCAGCTGGGTTCGCTGGGCAGTTGAAGATCCATTCAATGCCTCTAGAAGATAACTCACCCTGAATCTTCTCCGGCTCGAATACATCTATTAGCCTTTTGGCTTCTCTGTTGGCCCCAACAAAGTTCTTTCCGTTGTCACTGCGCAACCTCAGTACAGGTCCGCGACGGCAAAGAAAGTTCCTGATTACGATTATACAGGAATCAGTTGACAGGTCATGTGCCAGCTCCAAATGTATGGCCCTTGTCGTCAGACACGTAAACAAGGCGACCCATCTCTTTTCCTTTCGACGTCCGATCGTCACAAGGAGTGGTCCAAAATAGTCCAGACCCGTAAACTTAAATGGCCATCCATTGGCCTCCAGTCTGTCCTCTGGCAAAGGACCCATTATAGGTGGCGCTGGCTGCGCTCTATGTAGTTTGCACACACTACATCCAGATATTACTGTACGCAACAGTCGACGCAGCTTTGTTATCCAAAATCTGGTCCTGATGTCGCCTATCGTTGCATCCACGTTTTGATGCTTCATTTTCACATGGTAGTGATACACAATCAGTTCCGTCAGTGCGTGCCGGTGTGACAATATTATTGGCCTTCTCGCACTATGCGATATACACAGTGCGGCATCGATCCTGCCATACGCACGCAAGACTCCATTGTCATCCAAGTATGGCGCCAGCCCTCTTATGTCGCTTCGATGACCGACTGATTCTTCATTGTATGAGGCTCGAACCTCGTCAGGGAACGCTTCGCATTGCGCTCGCCGTATCAGTAAGTTCTCAGCGTTCTCACACTCCGTCGCGGTGAGGCCGAATCTCTCAAGCTCAGTCCTCTGTCCACGGCTCCAGCGCGTAAACCTTAAAACCCAAGCCGTCGTCCTCACCAGCCGACTGTAGCTAGAGAATCTCTGAAATGAAATGAAAAAGCTATTTGCTGCAACTAAGGCAAATTCACTCGGCATCTCTTCTTCATCTTCGTAGGATGAGTGTTCCGTGCCCGGTTCGGACTGCGGCCAGCTGCTTTCTGGCTGCCGCAAAAATGTTGGCCCGTCTAACCATCGTGACCGTTGGCTGAGGTCTACGTGGCAATGCGGCCTCGTTGCGTCGTCTGCTGCATTTTCAGCAGTAGGTACCCATCTCCATTGGGAAACCTTTGTTGACTCAAAAATTTCTCCCACTCGATTTCCGACGAACTGCTTATATCGACGGTGGGTGCTGCCTATCCAACGCAGCACAGTTTTGGAGTCAGTCCATAGTATAGCGTCGTTGATCGCTATACTGTGCTCCTTTTTGACAGTGTCCATCAGCCTCGTTCCTAACACGGCTGCTTGCAATTCCAGTCGTGGAATTGACATCGTCTTCATTGGGGCACACTTCGTCCTGGCACATACGAAGCATACTCGCACGTCGTTGTTGTCGTAGGTGACCCTCAAGTAAGTCACGGCTGCGAATGCTGACTGGCTAGCATCGACAAAAACGTGCAGCTGTATTGCCCGCACAGGTGTTGGGCCGAAGTAATGGCGCGAGCTCCGAAATCCTTCCACGTTGTTCATATCCTGAAACCATTTGCTAAAGGCCCGGGCGATCTCATCTGGTAATGGTTCATCCCATTGCACATTTCGTCGCCAAATCTCACGCATTAGTAACTTTCCAGTTATCATGAGGCAGCTAAGAAATCCCAGAGGATCGAATGTTGACATGATCAAGCTCAAGAATTCCCTCTTCGTAGGAATTCGCTCCAAATTTAGCACACATCGGGGTACTTTGTGGTACTTCATGTTAAATTTGAAATCGTCCGTGGCTGGTTGCCAACACATGCCTAGAATCTTTTCTTCAGCTTCGCCCCATCCGATGCTCCTCGCAGTCCCATGTTGGCCCAGCGCGTCAGCTACAGTTGGCGAACTAGAAGTAAACTGGCACAATTCGAATCCAGCATTTGCATGTATTTCTCTTATTCTTGTCGATATGGTGATGGCTTCGCCTTCACTATCAAAACTATCCACATAGTCGTCCACATAGTGGCATTCAAGAATAGCTTTAACCGCGCGAGGGTCTGAATCCTGAAACTGCAGGGCATTCAAGGTCTTCACATAGTGTGCGGCGCTTGGCGAACATGCTGCTCCAAACGTCATTACCCTCATCTCATAAACATCAGGCTCCCGGCGATCATCGCCGTTTCGCCACAGGAATCGCTGGGCGCATCTGTCCTGCGGTCGAATCAACACTTGATGGAACATCTCTCGGATGTCTCCACAAACGCCAACGGCACCTTCCCGAAAATGGAAGAGAACAGTCGGCAGCGACTTATAGTGCTGCGGCCCCTTGGATAATGCCGAATTCAATGAAATATCACCAACCTTTGCTGCCGCGTCGAACACCAGTCTTATCTTACCGGGCTTATTTGGATTTTCAACTCCAAAGTGCGGAAGATACCAAAGTTTGTCGCTGTTGGCTAAAGCGACCTCATGTTGCTTCAATCGTCGAGCATATCCTTTGTGAACATAATCGTCCATAATTTTCATATAGGCTTGTTTAAACTGATCGTTACGCTTCATCTTTCTCTCAATGTTGACCAATCTTTTGTATGCCATATCATAGCTTCGTGGCAATTCAACATTATCACGGTTCCATAATAAACCCGTCTGGTAACGTTCTCCTATTTTCACCGTGGTGTCTTCGAGTATCTTCTGTGCTCGTGCATCGTCGCTGGCTGCGACTGGTGGCGTAAGCTTCACCCCGAAGTTTTCGATATCAAAATAGTCGTTTACCATCTTTTGGATTGCATCCTCCTGCGACACTGCTAGGAGGCATGACTTTGATGACGTTGCCGTCGGTTGATCTCTTGCCGGCCCAAAAACCACCCATCCAAGTTCGGTGGCTGCGGCATATGGTCCCTGTGGTGCAAACCTTTTTGTTTGCATTGGCAGTCCAAGATGCGCATGGTCAAGTCCAATCAGAAGTTTTGGTACCGCCCCGCGATACGGTTTCATTGGAAGACGTGCACCGTTGCCCCACATTTGGACGTCACGTTGATGCAGGCTTTGCATTGGTAAGCTGAGGTTGGACACGGCGTACACATTTCGCAACACATGCCGTTTGCGCTTGTCCGCTCCACTAACTTCCATGCTTACCACTGTGGTCGGCTCTCTGGTTGCTCTTCCACCAAACCACTGTATATTTAGTTGCCTGCGTTCCCCTTTGATATCTAGATCGCGCAGTAGTTCGTCGTCGATCATCGTTACAGACGAGCCCTCGTCGAGGAGCGCGTACGTATCGACCCGCTTATTGGCCCCGTGCAATGTCACTGGCAATATGCGGAATAGTAGGCGTTCTCCATCCGAATCGACACAACTTAAGTTCCTTTGTTGCGTCGATTGAGCATCCGCTGGCTGCGGTGCCCTTGTGTGAGGATCCGCTGGCTGCGGCATCCGTCCAGTATTCATCACTCTATCACCTGCTGGTTGCGGTGCATTGTGACTCATAGCATCATGATAATGTAAGAGTCGATGATGTCTCTTCCGGCATCCATTAACTTGGCATTCGTTGGCCCTATTGCAGACTCTTGCCATGTGGCCAACTCGTAAACACGAAAAACAAAGCCGGTGCCTTTTTACGACTGTCCACCTCTTTAGCGGAGAGGCTAAGTTAAACTCGTTGCAGTCCCTGACTGCGTGTTGTCCATTACAGATTGGACACTGTTTGGTGCGACCTCGGTGACGCCCTTCATTATTCTGGTCAATGCTGGCATGCAGCACTCTACGTCTTTGCTCCTTACTATCGACGTCCACAATCGTACATACCACATTGGCGTAGTCCGTTAACCACGCGCTAAAATGTACGACCGTCGGGAAAGGCCTAATCGTAGCTGCATGTCTGGCCCATTCCACCCTCTTGCTTGGTGGTAATTTAGCGACCAAATCCTCCATCAGTGTAGGATTCGCTAAATGCTGTTCCCCGTTAGCCGATTGTAGAAAGGCGGCAAGGTTACTTACGCGTGTAGCATATGGCACGATTTTAGCTATGCTGTGCTCCTGAATTGGCTGCACCTCTCGAATACTAATTAGCTGGCTGCGTATTAGCTGTTCTGGGCGGCCGTATCTAAAACGTAATTGTTCAATTACGTTGTTCACATTCCTGGGATGTATGAGCAACGACTTCACAGTGTCACGTGCTTCGCCTTTGAGTGCCTTCAACAATCGCTGGTTATTCTCCAGATTTGTACAGTTGTACGCCAAAGTTGTTTCCGTAAACGCGCAGAAGAATATAGGCCAATCCTCAGGTTGATCTCCAAACTCGGGTAGATCTGGTAATTTGCGTGGCAGGCATACATCGTTCCTGGGACTCGTCCATGCGAAGTTCCCAGTTGCCTGCGTTGGCTCCAAAATTATCGTTTGTTGGTTCTCCTGTGCCGGAGTGTAGCTGAGCGTTGGCTGTGCAATGCCTGCAAAGCAATATGGCGTCGAGCGGCTTGACGTTGTAGAGCAGTTATCCATAACTGTAGCCCGTTCTACCGTTTGCAACTGTGTTCCCAAATTTCCACTCAATGACGTAGGCAGTGCCTCACTCAAAGATGGCGATCTGCTCAAAATGGTAGTTCCACTCAAAATTGCAGTTTCACTCAAACTTACTTTTGAATTTGGGACTACACTCATAGTTGCAGTTTCACTCAAACTTCCACTCGACGATGGCTCTCCGCTCTCCGCTCCGATCAAAGATGGCGGCAGGTTAGCTGTACCACTCATGCCAGCACTACTCAACTTAACGGGATCAGTAACTGTACTCACATGTGCTTGACCAGTTTTTGACCTCTGCAACTCGTGCTCTAGCACAGCGACTCTCTTTATCAAATCCATGACTTGCGTACTTGAGAGTTGCGTGCTTGGGCTTGGCGCTCCTGTCAATGTGCTGGCTCGTGCACTCACTCCCGCGGCCACAGTGCCGGCAGGTTGTACACTTGTGCCCGCATCCACGGTGCTGGGGCTTTGTGGTGCGCTAACAGCGGGAACTTGCATTTGTGATACAGTGCTTACCATTCTACTTGTCCGCTTTGTCTGCGTCTCACTCGCCGTGGTAGCTATCTCCTGGCCATCGTTTAAGCGTGGGCTTTTCCTAGGTGACCGTTGTGTCATCCTACTCAGCTCGGAGATGGTTTCTGCTATATTTTACGCTGGCTGCGTACTAATGGTGACTCTATAACTGGGTGGAGGCCCTGCCTGTGCTGTGTCTATGTACACACACTGTAACACCAATGTTACACCACGTCTTGTCTTCAGCGCAAGTCGCCCTTGCAGTTTCTTACAATAAGAACTGCGAATAAAAGATCATGTCGCGTGCCAAATGAAGGTGGAGTTGCAATTTGAACACTGCAAGTTTACGCCTGGCCCCCGGCCATGTTACTCCGATGTTACTAGAGACAGCGTAATGCAAAACGTGCTAGTGCAAGTGTTTTATTCTAAACGGATTACATAGGTTAGAACTTAGATATATATTCCCTCGGAATCTTACCGCAGTCTTTCCTCCTACGGCCTTCGAACTCACGACAATAATGAGCTTTACATTTAAGTAATGGCGGCAACAAGCCAAATACAGTGTGCCCGTACATTCGGAGGGCAAATATACATACTTTCAGAATATACTTAATACTAAACAATCGATAAATTAATTCGTCCCGCAACAGTGGCAAAAGGTATGAAATGAAAAGTACTTAATATATATATAATAATCTAGAAGCAACATATCAAGTTTGGTGATTCTAGTTACTAATATTTACCAAAATTGTTAGAAAATACAGAATGTCGATATCAATTTAAATCGATAGCTTGGAAACGGAGTAAGTTATTGATGATCGGAAACAAACTCGATATGCGCTGGCACTAGGAGGACCTACTTCTAAAATTTCAGGTTTCTAGCTCTTATAGGACGGACGTTCAGACGGACAGACGTAACCAATAACGTACCAAACGTACCAATAATTCAGTTTTATTGAAAAAATAAGAAACGGTTTAATAAAGAAGCACAGAAAACAATCCCATTTGGAATGCTGTTGATAGAATTCGTACATAAAATTCAAACAGAAATTATTGGAATGTGCGCTAGCTGCTGCTAACACGTGCGCAATCAAAACACGTAACTTTTCCTTATTAACCGATCTTAATAGAATTTTGTGCAACGATCCCTAAACATAGAGAGAGCATTGAGAGGTGAGAGTAAGTGCGAGCGAGATAAAAGTTAACAGCGTTGCCGTTCTATAGCACAAATCATATGGAAGAAAGTGCGGCAAGCACTTTCCTGTATAGTAAGCGGTTCAAAAATAAATCATAAGTATTTCTTACTCCCTTACTCGCGATTTTGGACCAGATGCCTCCGATACTTTTTGTGACAACGTTGTTTGTATGTGATGTCCAGTCTATATGTTGTTCGGTTAGAGCTGGAACGTACATATTTACAGAAATTCTTGAAGTTTTTGCTAGCTGCCCCATCCAATTGCGCAGTTACATATAACTTTGGTTTTTCTTAACCGATCTTATTAAAATTATCTACAGTATATCTTATTGTACCATAGAATATTTGTGTACTCACAAAAAATCGATTGCATTGTAATTGTGGCTTAAATTGGTTGGGAATACAAGTTAGGTTATTAACTTGATTTATAGCTCTTTGGTGGTAGCGGGGAGGTGGCGATAGGTATAAAATGAAAGATACTTGAAATATATATACTATTCTAGAGTAAAAATATCAAGTTTGGTGATTAAAGCTATAGCTAAATAATATACCTAATTTGCTAAAAAAAAATAAACATAATTTCGATAAATATTTTTATTGATAGCTTGGAAACAGAGTAAGTTATATGTTATTGGAAACAAACTCGATCTGCGCATGGACTAGGAGGACCTACAGCTAATTTTGTAACTATTTAGCTCCTTCAGATTCTGATATCCTTGCGTTCAAACATACGAACAGACGGACGGATAGACGGGCATGATATATCGACTTCGCTATTAATGCTGATCAAGAATATATTTACTTTATGGGGTCCGAGATGCTTTTTTCCGGCTGTTACATACATCTGCACAAATACATAATACCCTTTTTACATATTTTCAGTGAAACGACCAAATGTAATATGATCGGCAACTTATCGGTTTCCCGGCGTGCGGCATAAGTGCTGCACATGCATCGCAGAGGCGAATGTAGGAGTAGTACATAGCTGCATGTGCATTAATACTTTTATGTTACCATATGTATATGCATAAGAACGCTCTCCCTCTCAAAACAATAACATAACTATGCTAACTTAGAATTCTTACCTACGATAAGCTCTGTCAGAATTTAATGAAACGATTCTAATAACCGACAACAAACAAGCACGTAATTTTTTATCTAAGATGGCTACTGTTTCAAGACCAATTCCTACTAATACTTCCAAATTATTTTAAAAGATATTCAACACACTACCAACTACATATTGAACGTGACCGTAAGTAAGTAAATTGGTTATATACATATATGTATGTATTGGACATATAATCATGTGTATGGATATGTACGCACAGGTTGTTTCCGCAAAGGATAAACGGCAATGCTGTTACTTTTGTTCTTTTAGGTTGTTATCCGGACGCACTACAATAGCATTATCCTATGGTTGTAGAGTATCTAGAATAACCCTTTTGAAACAACCTAACGATTTTATACTTATAAGTTTTTGATAGCATTCACGTCGCTATCGTAAACGCAACTGTCAGCTCTGGTGAAAGTGTATCAATCTAAGATCTAAAAGCCCAGTTAAAGCTTAAATTCCTTAACCTTGTGCAGGTGTAATTAAATCTGTCTATATAGGTAGCCATACGAGCGAAAAAATACACTTTTAAAAAAATAGAAAAGTACTACTTAGAATTGGTTTTCCCAAACGCCAAGCAAAAAGATTTTCATGTAAGCTGTCTAGCAAGCGTTTATTTTTTTGCTAAATGCCGCCATAAGAATAGCGACAAGCGAAAAGAAAATAGAGCACTTGATAGTATGCAGGTTATTTACGTTTAATTTATTTTATTTAAGCCGTTTAATTTGAAATCTACTGTACTAGACAACGAAATCTTGAAATACTTACTGGCTCTCTGGCACTGGCACTCGAAGTTAGGGATCCCGTGGCTGCCTCCCATTTTAATTTCGCCGCACACGGAGGTAACCTTAATTAAAATAAAATAAATGAACTTAATGCGATGTTTAACGCAAAAAATATGAATATAGTTACCTAGTGCCTACTTAAATAATTGAAAATTGAATAAATTATAACGTAAAATAATAATTTATAAAAACTGAAAATTCTTTAATCCACTTGAATCCTTCATAAAATAATAAACGAAAAAAAAAGAATAATCAGCAAAACACATAGTATTAAACATAACCTTGAGCAAAACTTGTCATAGTTAAAATGAAACAACAAATATGCATTAGCAAGAGTAACCCCTCCAAATAACATACAAAAACGACAAAACATACTATCTAAATTAATGTTTACCTATTATGACCACAAATATTTGACCTGACCCTTAAAGTACGTATTCTGATTTCTCCCAAATTTGCTTTTCTCTTAATTGTAAAGAAATTGCGAAAGTGACGCTGCATTTCTTGTGTTTGTTTTGGTTACGAATTCGAAAGCTCCGATATGGAACAAAGTTTTATGAAACCAAATTTTATCTTATCTTAATACGTCCTTATATGCACACATTGGGTTATGTAGTAGTAGTAGTGTAGAGAATAATAGTAGTTATACTATTTACTCTTAAATACCTTACTTTAATATATTGCTCACAGTGAAATATCGATATTTTCTTGTGCCACTTGACTGCACCCCTCTCAACGAGGTCTCTTTCTACCCGGTTGCAGTGTCGCTGCAAGCGCTCGCTGTAACGGTTGGCGAATGCTCCGACTTGGCTGTCTATGGTCGCCATTTGAGGTCTCTGTGCAAGGTAGAATTACTGACGTACCAGTCAGAACCAGTCATTCGGCGCATGGCCAAATTTAGCAGTGTCAGTAACTCCAAGTTGGCGCAACCACGACGTTGTAATCTGTCCGTTTACAGCGAAAGTGCAAGGTGCTGTTTGGGTTTAGTAGCCAGTTGGTCTTGGCCAACACGGCACTGCTTAAGAAGGCGTCGATGTGCGCCCGATAGTTACTTAGGTACTTAGCGCTACTGCCAGGATGACGGCCGCTGATATCTATCCAAACCGCTGGATCCTTGCCACGCTTGTGGCACTTCGAGGCATTGAGCTCGATGTATCCCAGGGCCCAGATAGACTCCATCTCAGTAGTCCTTGTCTTCAAAGGACTTAATAATCTGGTAATTCACTCTGTGAAACTGTTCAACAGTGCCATGCCCTCCCCTGGATCCAATCAGTCTTTCCCAGACTTTTGACGAGGAAGGCAGGAGACTGATCGGCCAATATTACTCAGGGTCATTTCCCGGCTTGCCCGACCTATGGATCATATAACCCCCTAACTAACTTCTTTTGGGCAGGAAAGTGTTGCGTCCTTAAAATGGCCTTGAACACCAACATTATAAAAAGGAGCTCACGCATTGGCAGGGCCTTCAGAGCGGTGTGGCATATTCCATCATGGCCCGGTACTTTAGCCCTAAGAAGGACGTTGGCGAAGTTGTGGCCGATAGGTGGTGACATCTGAAGCGGAGTTTCCAACGCTCGGGTAGTCTTATCGAAATCTTCTGGGGAGGCCAAATCAAAAGGTGTGAACCGTTCCTTCATGTGGCTGGTGCTTGCTCTTCGTCTGTAGCAAAAAAGGGGACTGCTCTCCAGGCATCTCTTGCCACTCCCCTCTTTGCCACTCCGCCTTATCGCCAGTATGCTGAATCGTCGGGAACCTGCGTCTCCCCTTCCTCTTTATCCTGAACAGGTTAGCTTTGTCTGCGGGAAGTCCGTTGTCAGCAGTTTCCTTTCGCCTAGCCACTAGTGGAGCAGCCGCCTCGGCTGCTACTGCGCGGGTCTTTATGTTAAGCAGCTCAATTGCGTCCTCTACATCCGGTCCAGTCTAGATTGATCGGTGTTGAGGTGAATTCTTTCATTTATCACTCTCTAGAAGATACCGAGATCAGTGCACGCGTTGATCAACCTCGGTATAAATGCAACTGTATATGCAAGCTGTTCGGTTCAGCAGCAAATAAATCAACCCGTTGCTTAAAAATAAAGCAGTTTTATACATCGTTAACTTCTCGCTATAAAACGCTAATAAAAAGCTTGTTAGTTCCACATTTTGGTGACCCCGACATGATTTCTTTTTATTTAACATTATTTTGTTGCATAAAATTATTTAAATTAAAATTGAGCTAGTTGTTACTTGTTTCGGCAGCAATTAAAAACCGCTTTTATATAAATACATATGTACGAGCAAGTATCATGCGGTAAATTGTAGTAAAGCGGAGTTCGTGTACATACGTTAATATACACCTACATGGAGACGCGTTGGTTTTTGCTATCTGCATTTTACTTGTGTTTTGATTCGACTAACTGTTGCGCGCTTAAGAGTACAGTGCTGACAATAAGTCAACGGTCAACGAACTTTCGTGTGTAGTCTTAATTCGGTTTATTTTTGCCTATTTTCGTTTTGTCAGATTTCTTTTCAATGTTCACAACATTAATATTTTTGATCCTGAACTCACAAACATTGAAAAAATGCAGCATTTGCGGCTCTGGGTTGGATACCATTCGGTCATTGGAAATATCAGAGGCCAATTATTCCATAGCATTAAATTTATTACAAAAAAGAATTGATAACCGTCGATTAGTATTTCAAGCAAACATCGTTGAACTGCTGGGGCTCAAGAAGGTAGACAAAGGCTCCGCTGGCATGCTGCGTGAATTGTCGGATAAGTTTGATGCCCATATTCGTGCTCTCACCAGTTTGAGTAGCTGCCACTGTAAAAGCTGGACCCTGCAACGCAGTCGAAGTGGGAAGAGAAGCTGGAGGATCCCGCCATTGCAAATTTAATTCCATTATGGGCATAAATCGCCAGATTTTTGGAGCAACGCTGCAGAGCCCTAGAGAGTGTGGAATATGCTATGGCAACCTATACGCCGAGCTCTCAGGTGGCCAAGAACATAACAACTAACCCCATTAGGTTGCTAATAACTCAATGGCCGCTGATTGCGTATTTTGTAATAGTGAAGTGCATAATATATGGCAATGCCCAATATTTGGAAATTTGTCTCCAGAGATGCGTCTCAAGGAAGTAAAACGATTATCTTTATGCCTTAACTGCCTTAAAAGGGGACATCTTGTATGAACATGCAATTCCGCAACTTGTCGCACATATTGCTCTAAACACCACAAACTTCTGCATTTAGACATTTTGAATTCGATTCCTCCCTCTGTCGCTCCTACTGCAGCTCCTTCAGCCCCCGCCTCTACCTCTCTTGTTGCCCACAATCTCAGCAGCAATGTTGTGTTCCTGGCCACTGCTATTAGAAGTCTAGTTCCGTGTCGTGCTGTATTAGTGATGGGTCACAGCTTCATTTAATTACATCCCGATTCGCTAAGCAACTTTAGTTGAAGAAAAGTCCATCTTCATCAACGCCCCTTTTGCTACAGATGGATGCACTGTGACCGTCAATCTACCATCTCAAACCAGAGTACTCTGCAATCATCCCAGCCATCGTAGCTTCCACTATAGCAGATCGCTAGCCAAGCATCACCCTCAATTGGAATGTGCCTGTAAATATTCCCCTCGCTGATAATTGCTTTTACAAGCCTTAGCGAGTTGACTTATTAATCGGAGCTTGTCTTTTCTACGAGCTAATGTGTGTCGGGCAATAAAATGGCCGAAACGATGAGTTAATTCAACGATTTTGGGAAGTAGAAAGTTTTCCAGAGCCTGTTGCTAAAGCAGCAGATAAAGAGCTTGCCTGCGAGAACATTTTGTTGAGAATTTTCAAAGGTTGCCAAATTGCTTATTCCCTCATCATTGCGTACGAAAGGAACTAAGCACTAACACTAAGCACTCACTAAACTTTGTGTGGACTTTGATTGTTGAGCTATCACCAGCACTGGTTATTCGCTGAATGAAGTGTTGTTGGCTGTGCCGGTCATATAACCGAAGCTATTTAACATTTTGATGCGATTTCGCGTATTCCCTGTTGCCCTTACTGGAGACATTGGCAAGCTGTATCGCTGTGTCAGAGTTATCGTCCCAGATAACTTTCTACAATGCATATTGTGTCGAAATTCTACTGTTTCTTAAATTAGTGTCTAAAAGTTGGACACAGTTACGTATGGCACAAAACCAGCTTCCTTTTTTGCTGTTCGAGCAATGCAGCAATTGGCAGTCGACGAGCAACATTCATTTCCCATTAGTGTCGATATTCTTCGACGAGTTGTCTATGTACATGATGTTATATCTGGCGGTGCCTCGGTCCAAGAGGCGATCGACATATTAAATCAAACAAGCGGCATCCTCTTTAAAGATTGCTTTCAACTCAGAAAATGGTGCTCGGGTCACTCTGCAGTGCTTAAAGGCGTTCCTGACAAGGGTAGGGACTCGTTTCTAAAATTAAGCGATGGTAGGAACAATAACAAAACCGTGGGCCTTGCGTGGGATCCTTTAACTGACAAATTAATGTTTTCTCTCACGCCTGCCAATGAAAGGAATTTTTGGACTGGGATGAGAGTCTTCCTACTTCTCTAAATACTGCCTGGTAGAAACTTATCCAAACTTTCAACAATGCCCAATTATCAACCTTTCCCCGGTTGGTTTGCAATACAATGTGCGATGTAGAGGTTCACGGTTTCTGTCACGCCAGCATTACCGCGTCTATCATAGATCCGAGATGAATCGTCGAAGTTCTTCATATTCGTTGCAAATCGGATCGCCACCATCCAGGAGCTCACAACGGGCTTCCATTGACATTACGTTTCAACAGCCAGTAATCCAGCTGACATTCGCTCCATAGTGGCCACTCCGGACGAGCTTATACAGTCAAAACTTTGGTCATGTGGTCTTGAATTTTTGACTGGTCCACAAAGGTGCTGGCCTGCGACTGCAGGCTGCTTGAAAAACCAATACTGGAGTTACGCAAAAGAGTGTTGCTCATTACAGACCCTGCAGATGATGCCATATTAAGGTGCAAATATGTGAACTCCTTTTCTGTTATTCAACGAGTATTTGCCTATGTGTACAAGTTTATCCATCGAATTCGGCGCCCCGTACTGTTGATCTCCGACATACGTTTTGGATCATTCATACTTTTACGTAACGTTCAAAAGGGCTCCCTTTGGGAAGAACGTGCAATCAAAGTGCGTAGTCGCTCGTTCTAGTATACTCTCATCATTATTGCCCTTTCAGGATGAATTTGGTATCCTTCGAGTTGGTGGGCGCCTCGAAAAGTCAACCCTGCCTTATGATGCCCGTCATCCTATTATACTGCCCAGACAACATCCGGTTACCATCGCCATTGTCACTCACTTTCATGAGCGGAATCTCCATGCTGGACCACGAGCCTTGTTGGGAGCAATTCGTCTGCAATATTGGCCGATTGGTGGCCGCAAAACAGTTTCCAGCATTGTAAACAAATGCATCAGATGTTTCTGGAACAAGCCCCGCTTATTGGATCTTGGCTAATCTTCCAAAGGAGCGATTTGTTGAAACTCGAGCGTTTGATATTACTGGTGTGGACTTTTGTGGACCATTCTTCTACAACCCTTACACTCGAAACAAAGCTCCTATAAAATGTTACATCAGCGTATTCATTTGCTCCACCACGAAAGCTATTCATTTGGAGTTGATCAAAAATCTATCTACGTGTGCATTTCTCAATGCTCTAAAGCGCTTTATATGCTCTCGTGGCAAGCCAGGTCAGATTTGGTCTGACAATGCCACCAACTGTGTCGGCGCCAAAAAAGTGCAATTGGAGCTTAAAAATCTCTTCCTCAGTAGCTGTCATCAAGACGCTGTGCTCCAGTTTCATTTGGCGGACACAATTGACTGGCGCTACATTTCACCGCGCTCCCCTCACTACAAAACAGCACTTCTATCGGGCTGTGGGATTCGAAGAGCTTCGTACCCTTGTGTGCCACATAACGGCAGTCATTATTTCTAGACCACTGCTTCCGATTTCAGAAGATCCAGAAGACCTTGATGTTCTTACCCCAGCTCATTTTTTGGTTTATGGCTGAACATTCCACGTTCACAGAACCAGATGTGACACGGCTCAATTTAAATCGTCTGGATAGCTGGCAGCGAGTGTCATACATTCACCAAGTCTTTTGGTCTCGCTGCCGAGAAGAATATTTAAATCTTCTGCAATAGCGTTCAAAATGGCGGACTCCCAAGCCAGGTGTGGCTCTCAATGACATCGTTCTAGTCAAAGATGAGAAATTACCTCCTTTGAAATGGCCACTAGCTAGAGTGGTTGGATTGGTCAAAGGAACTGATGACATCACACGCGTTGCAGTTCTCAAGACGGCTAATGGAATCATAAAGCGAGCAACTAATAAGCTGTGCCTGCTTCCCCTTAACGATCCTTTTGAAGCTCAATCGTTCAACGGGGGGAGTATGTTCGGCTCAGCAGCAAAAAATTAAACTTGTATTATGTTAGCATAACATTTCAGTTACATATTGCCCTGCGAGGCAAGCAATGTCACTATTTTGGTTGTTTGGCGCTTCTCGCATGTCATAAAATAGGTCAATTTTATTTGCTGTTAATTATCTAGCGCTTATCGCTTTACGCTCATCGTAGTTTCTGTTATCGGGCTCCTTTACCTTTTGCATATTGTCTTAAGCGGCTAACGCATCAATGCTAGCGACGCCGCAAAGCACTCTTATCTCCTACGTTCGCTATATTGAATCTCTTATCGATCGCTTGGCTAAATTTGTGCATTTTCGCATATTGTTAATGCGCTTGCTGTAAGCACATAAATAAATTAACCCGTTGCATGAACTTATAAATAAAATAGGCAGTATTATAACACCCTTAACTTATCGCTATAAAATGCTAATAAAAAGCTTTTTAGCCCAACACAAGCTTTAACATAATATAGCTATATGTTAAGTTCGAATTTTAATATACCATGATCTCTTTTCAACTTGATAAAACTCAATATTTAAACTGACATCAAGACGACTACCACAGGACAATGTGACTTTGGTCAAGCGTCAAGGGTTGATCATATTCTCCGACAAATTGTGGACAAAATGGATACACAAGTACCCGGTAAATAATGATGTTTAGTATTAAAATTGCCTTATAATATTGAAATGGAAGATACCACGCAATGATTTCGATGACACTCCAATACACCACTTATAGATGTGTTCGAGTCGTTTCGGAGGAGAAGTACTCATAGCTGTGAAATCAGCTCCTTCGTCGGAACGCATTGAACTTACTATCTTTGAGATTGAGTTGATGGCCGTAATAGTTGTATATGGAAGTTTCTTAATTTTTATTTCATGTTCCTATATAAATATACCAGCGGGTATAGCCCGGCCTTGCCCGTGGCACTTATGTTCTAAAATCAATGTTCTCGAATAGCTTTGAAAATGATTTTGAAACTAAGTGGACAGTAAACATCACATAAGTTAACTACAGTGATAATTTCAGCTTCCCAGCTCTTACGGCTTGAGCTGTGCGTTGATCACCAATCAGTCAGTCAGTTAGCCAGGACAAACAGTTTTAAACATAGAAATAAAAAAAATATAAAAATCTGTCTCCTCCTTACTCCCTGATCATCGCCATTGGATTCAAACTTTCTATTGCCCCCTTTTTCAAATGAATTTATTGATGGTCATAATGAAATGCCTCTACGGTAGGATAATCGGGTGCGTAATTCAAGACATAGATCTCTGGATCTAATCTTGGATTCATTCGATTTGTGCACAGGATTGATGGGCGGTTAACCAAGTCGGATTAGGTGCTGGCGGCGGCTGTGACTTGTCGGCATGCGGGTGGATTTACTAAGTCCGCTGGTTTATTTGCTCCCAAAAGATTAAATGTATTCCATTAAAATTTGCGATTGAGAAGAATATGGGTTAGGGAGTACAATAAGACTAGGAAAAAAAAGATGATAGGTAAGTTATACCAGGCACTAGATATGATCGGACCACACAGGTGCAGTGCTGTTGAGGTGCATATGCCCACCCGTCCCTTATCCTACTGGCATGGCCAATTGGCGGATTCCCTAAAAATAATCCTACTTTGACCGAGTCACGTCCCGTAGGCGATGCATGGTTCCATAAAAGAAACAAATGTTTACTAAGTATAATAACTTATTCTAGGCTGACATATAAACGTATATTATTCCTATATATATTACGCGAAGCTGCAAATACATAAAGACTGAGACCTTACATATTTTTGGCAAGTGTGAATTGTGGCTGTAATAGATATTAATATTATACAATAGGTAAGTGGTTTTAATCGGGAGTTCCTGACTAGGGAGTACCCTTAACCCTCTTATTCCAACACCAAATAAATTAAAAAAAATGTTCCCTTGGCATGGTTCGAACTCGCAGCTGACCGCATTACTTACTGTCCACTCTACTCAACAGCCACACCAGCAAAAAAAAATAAATACTTGCTCCGGTAAGGCTCGAACTCGCGACAGACCGCGCCACCTGCTATGCCTCTACTCAGCAGCCACACCAATAATTAAGTACTTATGATAAAAAGGAATTATGAATAAAACTAAAATAGCATTACAGAAAAATGTCGCAATTACCATGCTGTTAGAATGCGAAGCAGACGCGAATGAATGTATGTGTGTACATGTATACAAAAATTCTTCAAGTTGCTGCCCCATCCAATTCACGTTACTTCTGGTGTTCCTCAAGGTAGTCATCTTGGACCTTTACTCTTTACACTTTTTATAAATGATCTTCCCTCTGTTATATCACATGCCCGTGTACTCATGTATGCGGACGATGTCAAACTTTTTCTATCATACACTAACCCCCTACATCATTCTCGTCTACAAGACGATTTGAACGCTATGCAACTTTGGTGTTCGGCCAATCAATTGCATCTAAATTGTTCAAAGTGTATGTTTATGACTTTTAATCGTACTACACCTTATCTTGTCAGTTATACAATCGACAATATCCCTTTGCAACGTATACTAACAGTTAAGGATCTAGGCGTTATTTTTGATTCTAAACTCTGTTTCAATCTTCATATAGATACCATTGTTAATGAGGCAAAAGGTGTACTTGAATTCATTGAACGATGGTCTAAAGAGTTTAACGATCCTTTTATAACAAAACTTCTGTACATCTCTCTTGTTCGCCCTATCCTTGAATACTGCTCTTGCATCTGGTCTCCACAGTATATCAACAGCCAGGATCGTATTGAATCTGTTCAGAAGCAATTTCTGCTATTTGCCTTACGAGGTTTAAATTGGGACCCTAATCTTCGGTTGCCGTCCTACTCCAGCAGACTGCTTCTTCTCAACCTTCCGTCGTTAATCAACCGTAGGACAATTCTCGGTGTTGTCCTTCTACATAAGTTGATTATTGGCGACATAGATTCTCCTTTTCTGCTAGGGCGTCTTCAATTCTCTGTTCCGACTAGACCAACCAGAAATTATCGCCCCTTATTACTGTCTACGTGCATAACAGATTACGCTATGCACAATTCTTTTCGCGTGCTATGAAAAATTATAATAGTTTGCATCACGTTTTCTCTACCGAACTGTCTCTACCCCTAATAAAATCGTTGCTTTCAGGATACCTTCGGGAAGTCGCTGACCATTCCCAGCTATGAGCAGGGGCATAGCTAGCCGGACAGGCTGAAAAATTTTCCCCCACCGTGTCGGTGATTTCCCATTACTTTTCTCTTTGTCCTATCCACTTAACACTCTTTATCTAACTTACATTGCTTTACTTTATTAACAATTTTCTTACTTTCTTTTTTCCTATTTATTGTATTTTCTTTATTAATATAGCAAATTAAGATTATTTTTAATTTCACTTGAGATCACTTTTTTCCTACTTACAACCTTCTGCTTAGATGTAGGCTCTAATAGCGTCACTGACAAAATTAGCTGTGAAAAGGGGCACAGCTGGCCGGACTGGCAAATAAAACACCTCCATCGGTCGGTGATGCTATTTAGAAAATTGTATCCTTTAACTAGGCTTTTAGCATATACTTATATTGTACAATCTTTTGAATAATGAGGAAGACACTCGTTTTGTCGACCATTAATAAATAAATAAATAAATAAATAAATAAATTGCGCAGTTGCATATAACTTTGGTTTTTCTTAACCGATCTTTATGAAAATTTCTACAGTATATCTTAATATCAGGTTTCGTAATTATAACTCTTATTATTTAGTTTGCTAAGACAAAATAAAAACAGAATTTCGAAATCGATTCTTGTCGATAGCTTGGAAACGGAATAAGTTATAGGTTATCGGAAACAAGCTCGATCTGCGCATGGACTAGGAAGACCTACTGCTAAAATTTCAGATTCTTACTTATGTAGGTTCTGGTATCCTTGCTTTCATACATACGGACAAACGGACGGACGGACAGTCAGACGGACATGGTTAGTTCGACTTTGCTATTGATGCTGATAAAGAATATATATATTTTATGGGGTCAGAGATGCTTCCTTCCGCCTGTTACATACATTTACACAAATACATCGTACCCTTTTAATCCATTTTTAATGGGTTCAGGGTATAAAAAATATTTTAATTATTATAAATATAAATATATTAGCATTCATATGGTATCTTATATCAATTAATTAAATAAAAAAATTTAATAAAAAAATTGACAGATAATATGTTTAGTTTAAATTATATATTTATAACGTAAATACTCAATATTATCTATTCTGCAAGCTGTATAAGTACTCCGGCTGTTATATGCACGACAAATATAAAGTGCTTGTTGTAAACGGTACTAATAGATAGAGCAAAAGGGAAGCTTTTACTGGATTTTATTAGCTTTGGATTTTAGTAGCTCAGCTTAGTTTACGGGTAAGAGGGAAGCTTTTACCCGCTTATATTGGTTGATAAGTTAACAGAGGTCAACGACACCAGCTCCAGATGCTGATATAGCTCTGGGCCGGATGTTCTTACGAGATAACAGGGGTCAGCAAAATGCAATATAATACCAGCCGGAGATGCTGACATAGCTCTGTTTTAGACGTAGAGCATACTACCCTTGTAGAATCAAATAAAATGTAAGTGGGCCATCATTTGGCACAAACTTTTTTCAATTTGCGTGATTTATTTAAAATAAACCCCAAAAATAAATAAGTGAGATATATGAAAATTGCAGTAATTGTGTCCCCAACTTACTTTGAGTTACACAATTTGCATTCATTAGCAATTTTCAATAAACTCTCCTTTGTCAGCATTCATTTAATTTACTGTTGTTGATTTGCCCTTGAAATTGTGTTGTTATTATTGTTGACAGTATAGTCCATGACCAGCTCGTTTCTCAGGTTCTCAGTAACCGCTCTGCGAGGGGGTCTGAGTCAGACGACTCCACCACCTTAGATAGGGAACTCGTCCCGCAAAAAATCGCTTACAACAGGTGTAAAATAGGAATGGAGCCTGAGCAGCTTAGGGCTTTGGTGCAGGCCGCAGTGGCCTCCGCCTTAGAAGCACAGAGCGCACTATTGAAGAAAAGAGATTCAGAACTGAGGGCTTCCTTAAACGCTCGGATACAAGAATTGGTAGGCAGAATATCTGCCAGTAGTATAGAAATACCGCCGGTCCAGGCATTTGAGCCGGTGGAAATCAGAAACGACGTCTAATTTAATGAACCATTGGACGCCGTTAAATGTTTACCAAAATTTACGGTAGTCCTCTTGGAGACAAGCTGCGATAGCGGTAGACAATTTTACAAGCCATACGACAGCAGCTCGCGCCACTCCCAGATGGTCATTATTATTAAGAGCAAAATTTAAGGGGCAGCTGACGGCGCTTTGGGTCAGTTTGGCACGGTATTGAATTTTGATGCCAAAGTAAACCGTCTTGATTTCACATACAGGGATAAGAGAGGCATCCACGTCATAGAGCAAGAGATGAGCACCCTAAGACAGGGCTCATTAACAATTTTGCAATACTATGATGAGGTTAAGAAAAAGCTTACTCTTCTCATCAATAAGGTCAACATGTCCTATGAACCAAGAATGACATAAGGGCTCTGTACGAAGTTCAGAGATGCAGCGTTGCGTGTTTTTGTCTCAGGCTTAAAGCGTAGCGGATGCCATGTGCGCGGCAAAGCTTAAGGTCTTACCGTCGACCCTAGCACTAGCGCAAGACGAAAAAGCAAACCATAAAAAGTACGCCTTTGCCGCAAGCTTCGCTAAAGGGCAAGAAGATAGGGAACGAATAGTGACCCCGAGGATGCAGGTCCGTTAGCAAGATAGGGGTCAACAGCAGGGGGATCGGCAACCCAGCTGTTCCAAAAACCCTCACTTCACTAAACACCAGATACAGCAAGAAAGTCAATTTGAGCAACAGAGTGGCAGGTGGAACAAAGGTGGCGGGTCACAGGAACCAATGGACGTCGATCCATTTGTGTCAAAAAGTCAACAACCATCGCAGGCACCAGCCTACGTTAACTCTAGCGCTCCTCAAGCCTACAAAAGAACGGCCATGTCTGGGCGTTTAAGCGGACAGAGGAGGCAGAGAGTCAATCACACAGCTCACGAGCCTGATCAAGATTCAGGTTCGTATGCTTGCTCTGCAGCAACGGAACAGCAAATTGCCGACGACAATGGTATAGGGTATGACTTAGACTTTCTCAATTTTTAAGGGGAAGCTCCCTGCTGCCCTTCATTAGTAGGAGAGTAGCAGAGATCCAGATAAGATTTCTCATCGACCCGGGCGCTTCTAAGAATTATATCAGGCCACATAAATATCTAAAAGGTGTGTGCCCAGTAAATTCTTCCTTCTCTACCCATTCTATACACGGCACCACGAAGATCACTCATAAGTGCCTTATATCTCTGTTCGGCAAAACTGCCACATTTTCTTACTCCCAGACCTGTCCACATTTGATGGAATTGTGGGGCTCGACTTGCTCACGCAAGCAGGAGTGTCACTTTGTCTTTCTTCTGGCCTCAAATGTGGCGCAGAAATTGAACAAATCGAATTACACATGTGTGCGCATGTTAACTTTACTAGTGTTGACTGCGCCGACGCGCCCGATACTGCAAAAGATGCATTCCTGAAGATGCTAAAAAGCAAACATAATGCCTTCGCAGATCCGAAAAAAACACTTCACTATAACACATCAGTGGTGGGCACTATCAGGACCACTGATGAACAACCAGTTTATGTCCGACTGTACCCCTATCCGATGGGAGCAGCGGAATTCGCTAATAAAGAAATTCAATAATATATTCGAGATCAGATCATTTTTAGGACTGGCCAGTTATGCATTGAGGAAACAAATGCGCGAATATTTTATAAGCCAGGCAAGGAGAATTTAGTTGCTGATGATGAATCTTTTCGTGGACAAGAGACGTCATGAGCTTCACTGATCGCACCTCGCCCCTCTAGATGAACTCCTTGACTTGATTAATCCAAATGGAGTTTATGCCCTCTATTGCAACCCGCACAGACTAGCACAGGTGCAGGATGGCTTAGTTCGCATGTTTCCAGACACAAAGTTCTAGCACTGCAAAAACCGAGTTACAGATGTCTCCAACGTTGACGAGAAGAGAGAAATTTTCGTTGCCGAACTTAATAGACCGCACGGAACAGCTCAAGAAGTAGGTATCCGATAAGCATCCGAAAAGACAGGAGCTGGGAGAAACTCGGATCCCTGAGACTCCTGAGAAATGTCTACACATTAATTTTTTTTCCACGGACAACGAGCCTTCCAGGCTAAACGACCAACGATAGATTAGTCTTTGAAGTAGGCGAAAAAGTCCTAGTAAAAAGAAACCGCAGGCTTGGCAATAAACTCACGCTGTTGTGTCAAGAACGGATCATAGAGGCAGACCTTGGCACGACCGTTTTCATTAGAGGGAGGATGGTCCACAAGGACAACCTTAAGTAGGGCGAGATCTCAAATGAAACATCGATTCCATACGACCGTTTTCATTGGAGGGAGGATGGTCCACAAGGACAACCTTAAGTAGGGCGAGATCTCAAATGAAACATCGATTCCATGAACCTATAAGTTTCAATATGTGAGCCACTAGGCTTCACCTTTAAGTTTTAATATTTACGCGCGTAGATGCGACCCACCTCAGAGATCTGTAAGAAGCTTTTGGCGTGCACCACAGGGCGGCAAGAAGCTTAGATTTCCTGGGCACAGGCCTCAAAGTAGTTGCGGGAACAACTGACGCCAGTGACTTCGAGAAGATCAAATTCAATGAGTTACAGTTGGTAAACTCTAACAACAGACAAGTAGCTATCAAAACAAAAGTTCAGGAACAAATTAAACTCACTGGAACTGCGTTTTCGCAGGATTGAGGGGTGATTGATATGCCACGACAATATGCCAACAACCATCATATACCACTACAATAGGAGGATTGTTAATGCCCTTATTTTATCATTAAGTTCCCGAATCAAAATAGCTTGCAGAAAGGTGACGCTGTATCCAGTTCCACATGCTGTATTACAAATTGACGACAACATTATAGCTGAGTGCGGAGAATAAGTGCTTGCCCTCAAGAATTGCGCTTCCACGCCGGGAGGAACGTTTTGTCAACTTTCACCGACCATCTCCTGTGCCAGAGAGCAGCATGCTGTAGTTTGGCAAGCTACAGCCGTATCACAAAGACCCGATCACATGGATCGATGACAGAATTCTGATAATCTATTACCGGCCTGCTAAAGTTTGCACTGACAACGGTACTGAGACTTGGGTTCAAGGAAGATATCTAAGTTCCCTGGCGTCTCCTCTTCTGAACGTCATCGGCCACCAAGACCTCCCTTACCTTCATCTCTTGAATGAACGTAACCTGGAGTTACCTTGTTGGGTGCTGTGTGTTGCACCATAACTTGCATCGGAGTTACCTAACGTCGATTCACCAAAAATGTGGCATCGCCAAGGAAATTAGGAAGGTGAGATAGGAGCGGCTGAGGGCGGCTTTAACATAAAAGAGGAGCGAGGCCAACGACACCAGCTCCAGATGCTGATATAGCTCTGGGCCGGATGTTCTTACGAGTTAACTGGGGTCAGCAAAATGCAATATAACACCAGCCACAGATGCTAACATAGCTCTGGGTCGGATGTTCTTGCACGACGTCAGCGCACGAGGCGCAAGCTTAGGTAACTTTGATTTATCTTTTGCAAATATAGTTTTTATCCGGCTTTCACTGAGGCATATCGGCCCAGCGAATTCGCGCATAAATTACCTCACGCTACGGCGTATCGGCCTAGTGTTTTATAAGACATATAACATTAATCAATTTTGTGTTACCCAAATAATAAAAAAATCAAAATAAAGTCTTATAACGAGGACTTCTTAATTAAATCTTAATTTATATGTATTAATGTATTGTGCCGGACTAACATCAACATCGTTCGGTGTGTATGGGCTTATGTGTGTGGTCGCTTACCTGTGAGAAACTTAAACGTTTGCGCAGGATTGAGAGCTGATTAATATGCCACGACAATATGCCAACAACCATCGTATACAACTACAATAGAAGGATTTTAGAATAACTAATTTGAATATTTGTGTAACAATGTCATGGTCGGCAAGCCGACTCAGCAAAATCTTAGGCAATAACGGAAACTCTTGCAGCAAAACAAAAGTGTCCGGTTACCGCCGCTGACCATTGCAGCTATAGCGCGCTGATACGAAGTATGCAGTGTCGCAATTGCGAGGACTGTTCCTTAACTTATGAAGCACGCGATAGCGAGGGTTGATTATAAACTTATGAAATATCCTATATTAAGTGTTATATGTTAACTTATACAGTCAAGCGCATAGCATAAATATGATCGCACATATGATTGTGCATGTAAATGTACATACAGTGTGCAATTAAGTAACATGATACCACTAGAGCAGGCCAAGACAGCGGGAGACCGTTGACCAACGGCTAACCGCTGGTCATGCACTTTAGGCGCTCCAAGAGTGAGCGCACTTATGTATGAGAACACTCTCACTCCCTCTCTATTTAGCTATCAACCGATGACAGCAAAAGCATATACATATACATTACATTGAATTTTAATAAATTCATTCATTAGAACCAAGTATACCAGCAGACGTGGTTTCGTTGGATTACAAATATAAATTTACATGGCGACTGTGACTTAGTCACGAATCCCTGCCAGAAGGCAGTAAATCAAGTTAAAGGATGGAGGCAAACGACGGCGGCTTTATGATCAACAAGCTGCCATCTATGATATCTGCCGTCGTGACTTGGACTTGGAGCTCCTTAGTGTGTAGAAAGTATGTGTTATGGTAAAAAAACGCGGTGGCTTACAAAATAAATTAAAAAAAAAAGAACATCACACTTAAGATGGCTGCTATTCACGCTATTCATGCTAAAACGCCAACACCCGCATGGTCGACAGATCAGAAACTACAAACTGAGCTCGACACCTGTAAAACCTGTATAAGCAAAGTAAACCAAACACCGCTAATAAAGCTAAACCGCTGGTAAGCCCCTTCTGCGAATACACGTGCAGACATTGCACATCCATGGGCAACACCAACAACCAATAACCGCGTGAGCCCATAGGCCCAGGACACAGGTAGCGGAGAATCAACAAGCCCGAATAGCTCACTGCCACTTGCGTCATCGCGGGATCATCAGCGTGCCACATCCGGCAATGCCCAGCTGATGCAGATGATGAGCAGCAGATGCAGTAAATCCTTAAATACATTTACTATATATGTATGTAAATAATTTTTGTAAAATTAAGCGAAATCAATTTTGCCCGCTTAGAAGTGTAGCCCATAAAACTATGCAAAAACGTAGGTAGGCAAATGAACCCCTAAAATAGAAACATTCCAAATGCTAATAAAAATTGTTTTGATGATTTCTGGGTGTTCGAAGTGAACCGATGTACTCGCGGAATAAAATAAAAAGTCTAAATTCGAGTGCACACCCAAACGGCCAAACGCGGCTTTTGTAATCCCGCACAAAGATTGCAACGCATCAATAATTATGACCCAATAACAAACAGAAAAGAAAAAAAAACAATAAAGTCAAAAATTAAAACAAAACTACTTGCTGACAAAGTAATTTTTTTTAATGAGCAAGTAGTCTTCGCTGTCTCGCTGACACCCAGCCAGTGGCAATGTGTCAATAGAGTCACCATACCAGAGAGTGCTGAAATCAGGAACGCACCCACAATGAGCAATAATGGGTCGTCTCGAACTAACGTGGTAGACTAACTATATGCTGACGCCGCTACGCCGCCGGGCACCTTAATGCTTAACAGCCGCTTAGCCACAGCTGCCAATAAAGTACTCCAGTTTCACCTTCCTACCCTTTAATGGTCTCCGACGACCCCAGCAGCATTCCACATATTGGCGCTAATGTTACACCGTTGACACCCTAGTGCATTTAATAGACATCCTTAAACCCAATTTACCCGCCTCAGCTGCGGCTTGCCTGATTCAATCACAGGCGAAAAAAACGATAAGCGCAAAGTCTTAGACAGCAGGTCCTTACTGGCGTGCGGCGAAAACAGAACAAGACTGACATTAATCCAGTTCAAATACATACATTCAATAGATATGCTATCTTGGCGTTTCCCGAAAACGGCGAAGACATAAAGACTGATAAATCTGAGGCCGAGCAGAGAAGCTCAGCTCAAGAAGAACCACCTACCGCAGCTGCGGCACGCCTGATTCAATCACAGGCGATAAAATCGATAAGCGCAAAGTCTTAGACAGCAGGTCCCCACCTGCCGCGCGCTGAAAACAGAACAAGACTGACACGAGTCCAGTTCAAATAAATACATCCAATAGATATGCCCTTTTAGCGCTACCCGAAAACGACAAGGTCATAAAGACTGATGAATCTGAGGCCGAGCAGATAAGCTCAGCCCAAGAAGACAACTTGCCTGCTCCAGCGACTCCTCAGGCTGAGGGCGTCAGCCAGCCCAAAGCCATCGCCCAAGACAGCACCGAATTCTCCCTGCCCGAAGAAAGGCCCAACAACAATGCCACCACTGGAAGAAAGAAGCACCCTCCATCGTCCTAAATGATATTGATTGATCAACCACTATCTGAAGTAGTGGACTTAGACAAGCTGAACATCGAGTTCAACATAGGTCGAACTATGCGACTCCTAGCCAATGATATGCCCACATACAGGGCCATCATAAAGAAACTGCAAGAACAAAAAATCCAATCTATGCATATCAGCTGTAGTAAGAGAAGAAAGAAAGGCCTTCACCACTCCACACTCAACCGAAAGCTCATCGACGACCTGCAGAGCCAGGGCCATAACGCTCTCCATGTGCACAAACAGCAAAGCCACCAAGGAGCCCATGAACATCCACTTCATCAACTTAAAGCCGGCGGTCATTAATAAGAATGATAATGAGATGATGAGAGAGTTCTCAGTTGAGAGTGATTGACAGTTTTTACTTGTGCCCCAAGATTTTTATATATTTTTGCGCTTTAATCTTGCTTTTTATTTCAAAGTTTTGTATTTTTCGGTGCCTTATTTAAAAAGCTTTTATAAATTGTGTAAAGTGTTATTAGTTGTGGTAGCCAATAAGCGCCGCTGTTAATTTCGCAAAGGCAATTATTCTTTGCGGAATTTGCTTATTTATGCAACCGATTGGTCTTCCTTATATGACCAGGAATAGGTTTCCCTGCGTCTCTTTTGCATTGGATTAATTCTTAATTCATAATTAATTTATTCCGACTACATCTTAACGGGTTCACGTTACTCCTGGTGTTCCTCAAGGTAGTCTTCTTGGACCCTTACTCCTTACTATTTTTATAAATGACCTCCACTCTGTTATCTCACATGGCCGTGTACTCATGTATGCGGACGATGTCAAACTTTTTCTATTGTACACTAATCCCCAACTTCATTCTCGTCTACAAGACGATTTGAACGCTACGCAATTTTGATGTTCGGTTAATCAATTGCATCTGAATTGTTCAAGGTGTGTGATTATGACATTTAATCGTACTACACTCTCTCTTGTCAGCTATACAATCGACAATATCCCTTTGCAACGTATACTAACAGTTAAGGATCTGGCCGTTATTTTTGATTCTAAACTCTGTTTTAATCTTCACATACCATCGTAATGGTCTAAAGAGTTTAACGATCCTTTTATAACAAAAGTTCTGTACATCTCTCTTGTTTGCCCTATCCTTGAATACTGCTCTTGCATCTGGTCTCCACAGTATAACAACAGCCAGGATCGTATTGAATCTGTTCAGAAGCAATTTCTGCTTTTTGCCTTACGAGTTTCAAATTGGGACCCTAATCTTCGGTTGCCATCCTACTCCAGCCGGCTGCTTCTTCTTAATCTTCCGTCGTTAACCAACCGTAGAACAATTCTCGGTGTTGTCCTTCTACATAAGTTGATTATTGGCGTTATAGATTTTCCTTTTCTGCTAGGTCATCTTCAATTCTCTGTTCCCGCTAGACCAACCAGAAATTATCGCCCCTTATTACTATCTACGACTACGCTATGCACAATCCTTTTCGCGTGCTATGTAAATATTATAATAGTTTGCATCACGTTTTCTCTACCGAACTGTCTCTACCCCTAATATAATCGTTGCTTTCAGGATACCTTCGGGAAGTCGCTGACCATTCCCAGCTATGAGCAGGGGCATAGCTTGCCGGACAGGCTGAAAAGATTTTCCCCCACCGGGTGGGTGATTTCCCATTACTTTACTTTTCTCTTTGTCCTATCTACTTAGCACTCTTTATCAAACTTACATTTCTTTACTTTATTAACAATCTTCTTACTTTCTTTTTTCCTATTTATTGTACTTTCTTTATTAAAATAGCAAATTAGGATTATTTTTAATTTTACTTAAGAACAATTTTTTCCTACTTACAACCTTCTGCTTAGATTTATGCTCTAATAGCGTCACTGGCAAAATTAGCTGTGAAAAGGGGCACAGCTGGCCGGACTGGCAAATAAAACACCTCAATCGGTCGGTGATGCTATTTAACAAATTGTATTCTATAACTAGAATTTTAGCATATAATTCTATAATCTTTTATATAATCTTCTGAATAATGAGGAAGAAACTCGAATTGTCGACCATTAATAAATAAATAAATAAAATAAAAAATAAAATAAAAGGAGGCTTTTAGGAAAGAAGCTGTGCAAGCAGGTGGTCAAGATGGAGACTGCACGAATAAACCAGGATGTGGTGCAATACCGTAGATGCTGTGAGGCACACTACCACATTCAACAATACAATCCGTAAAATACAAATGGGTAAAATGCGGGTTCAATCATCGCACTGCCAATTGCATACGGCCCGGCTCAGTTCCGGGTACTAGCGCCCACTGCGGTGCTAACCGCCCCGCCAATTATAAAGTCTGCGAGTAGTTCACCGAATATACCGGGAGCCAAAACGAAAAATTTCCCACTTAAGCGAACCAAAGCAGCAACCATAAAGCTCATGGGCCTACACCTGTTGACTTCACCCGTTCAGCGCACACTGAACAAATAAAAGGGATTTCCTACGCCGCTGCTACCAGAAGAGACCTAGATGCATTAAGCAAAGAAAACAATGTACCCAGCGCTAGCTATCGAGAAAGAACAGCACAAGATATGCTACATAGATTGCTGAGGGAACAGTAACAGGAGAGGTTAACTGCGCACGAACAGCAACAGCAGATATCTGGAAACGAGGAAGGATTTTCCTTTCCCATCAAGGACATGAGCCGAGCTAATGAGAGGAGAGCAGTAATGCAACAGCAGGCTTTGGATATGCTACAGCAAATCTTAAACCTTTTGACCGCGTTGCTATCCAAATGAACACACCACTGAAGGTATTAATCTGGAATGTCAATGGTATTTCAGCAAAGTATAAGATCTGGAGGGTCTAGTACAATAAACACGCTATCGGAATCATTCTGCAGTCAGAATCTAGAACCAACGGTCTTATTTTCCCCAGAATATTTGGCTTCGGGGAACTGTTTACTGGACATCAAATCGCTCAACAGTGATGGCTGCGCTGTCCCCGTTCTGAGAAACTTGGTTCACTTCCCGCAAATCGTACTTACCATTATTCGAATGTGAAAGTCTCCACTGATGCTGATAGCGTGGACTATGGCCAAATGAGCAGACGTCGACTGAATGCACATCACTGGCTTTGAGGCGCAAAAAGCAGCAATGCGTGCGGCCTTGAACCAGCTAATAGAGTAGCGCATCGTCAAGCGACGGTACTGGTCACAAGCTACCCGTATGGCAGCAGAGGCAGCGCTAAAGCATCGGGCCATGATGAAATATGCCACGCCACTCTAAAGGCCCTGCCAATGCGCGCGCTCCTTTTTATAACTTTGATCTTAAACGCCATATTAAGTTTGCAACACTTCCCTGCCAAAGGGAAGTTAGCAAGGATCCATATGCCGGAATATGACTAGAGACATATCAGCCGATCAGTTTCCTGCCTTCCTAGTCGAAAGTCCGGGAAAGACTGATTGTTCCCCAACCGAGACTAGAAAGCTGAATTGCTCCATTGATCCATGGATTGCTTTTATTTAATGGAGCACTTGTTCGAATTAAAGGTCAGGACAGCAATCTCTTCGGTTCGTTATATGAAGGCGGGTGACCCTCAAGGTAGCGTACTGGGCCCCTTCCTCTATAATTTGTACACGGCAGAAATCCCTACCCTGGGTGACCTACATGAGTTAGCCACCCCACGCAAACACTTGATGGCCCCATTTGCTGTGAGTAAGAAGCCACTAATAGGGCCCAGGAATACATTCACTTGCTTGAGAGCTGGGCTCGAGATGGAACATCAAGCTCAATGCCTCGAAGCTCCAGACGGTCAACTACACACTGAGGCGTGACAAGGCTCCATCAGTCTGGATAGATAGTAGCCGCTTTCAGGTAGCCTCACCAGACCGGTGCTGACTGGTATGTCAGAAAGTCTAAGCAAGTCTAAGCATTCGCCAACCGAAACAAACACGCTTGCAGCGACACTTTAACCGGGTAGTCAGGTGGCTTAAGAGAAGATCCTCCTCCAACCACGACACAGGACACGCTTTAGAGCCCCCGATTACCTACGTGACGATGCGGCCTTACTCAAAGATGCCATTTTTGATTCAACACAAGAAACATACATTAAAAAAAAAGTTCTCGTTTAATGTCAATTTCTCTACAACTATTAAGAAACGGACAGTGCTATCAGAACAAGCTTAAATGTTCGATCCCTTGGGATACTTGAGTCCTATACTGATTCTAGGTAAAATATTCATGCAAGAGATGTGATTACTGTAGCAGATTCTGAGGGAGCGATTTATGCTCGCGGGCGTAATTAAGGCGGAGCGGTTTCAGTGCGCCTAGTGACTGGCGAGTCCAAGGTCGCTCCAGTCAGAGTGGCTTCCTTGCCCCGCTTAGAGCCGCAAGGAGTACTTTTAATGGCGTGACTTACTGCAAAGGTTATAACTTATATTCATTTGTAGGTTACGCTGGCACGATATTTTACAGACTCCATAATTGTGCTCTGCTAGTTGCCATCGCATGCATGCCGATGGACGACTTTCGTAGCCAACCTGGTGGCAATACAAATGTTAAGCATTATTTAGGATTTAGATATTGTATTCCACAGACTTGAGCAATGCAACCTTATGGTGGGAGGTCCCAGATTTATTGGGGAATGTAAATTTACCAATGACTCTTCGAAACTTCAGCTCGTTTTTAGCTACGTTTATAAGAGGTGTAGAGCTAGAAAGCGCCAGACAAGATGAATGGATGCCTTCACTATATAATTTATTATGTTCATTATGTTCATAATGTTAAAAATAAAAGACCTATTAAGTCCACAAAAATTAAATGCTTAAGTCCCTTCATTCAAGAAGAAGGAATTTCGACTGTACGCGAAAATCGACAATTGCTAAAGGCCAATCAACCAACTGACACAAGGCATCCTATTTTATCTAATCTATTTACATGCCGGGGCATGCGCCATTCTGCGCCTTCTTGTGGCAGAAATATTCGATCATCAATTGCAGAAAATTGGCTCGCAGTGCGGTACGAACTTGCTTTCGACTTCGACCTGTCTTGGGCAATCAGGTCATGGGACCACTGTCAGAAAACCGAGTGCAAGGCAGCCGCCCTTTAAACGAGCGGGACTAGACTTCGCAACGGACCCAAATGACTTAGTAATTAAACTGTAATCAGTTTGTCTGTCGAGCAAAAGAGTTGAAGCGGAACTGATGGGCATTTTGCTGGGAATGGAATTTTCCATATTATTATTCATTTTAACGTTCGTAGATAACTCTAGCTCGAGCAATGAAAACTTTCCAAGACTAAAAGTAAGAATGTGTACAAAAAAATTGTCAGAATATTAAGGATTCAAGAACAAATTCATGATACATCCAACAAATAAATAGAAGACAAAAGTGCTTTTAAAATGGAAGGAATATATAAAAAAAATTTATGTTTGCCTTGTCAACTTAATGATTATTGCTTTAACAACGAAAAGGAAATTTTAGATTGTTTAGTAAAAAAAATCCATTTCAATAGTACTTCATTGTTATATAAATCATTTTTATATGTTAATTATTAATCAAAAAAGACAAAAAAATTGTTGACCCCTTTGGTAATTCTTAAAGACGTGTATTTAAAAATTATTATATAAAAATGTTGAAACGATTAAAGCCAAATGTAAATTGTTCAGTGGATGCTTGCAATTAATTAATTTATTTATTAATGGTCGACAAAACGAGTGTCTTCCGCATTATTCAATAGATTAGACATAATGGAAATTAAATGCTAAAAGCCTAGAGAACACAGTTTTCTAATAGCATCACCGACCGATGGAGGTGTTTTATTTGCCAGTCCGGCCAGCTGTGCCCCTTTTCACAGCTAATTTTGCCAGTCACGCTATTAGAGCCTACTGCTAAGAAGAAGGGTGTTAGTAGAGAAAAAAGAGTTCTTAAGTAAAATTAAAAAAATCGTCAGTTACTTAATTATTTAAAAAATATTATAAATAGGAAAAAAGAAAGTAAGAAGATAATATGTTCATAAAGTTAAGAAATGTATGCTAGATATATAGATTGTTAGGTAGATAGGAAAAAGAGATAATATTGGGAAAGTAATGGCAAATCAGCAACCCGGTGGGGGAAATTTACAGCCTGACCAGCAATCTATGCACCTGCTCATAGCTGGGAATTGTCAGCGACTTTCCGAATGTATTCTAAAAGCAACGATTTTATTAGGGTAGAGAAAGTTTGCTAGAGGAAACGTGATGCAAACTATTATAATTTTTACATAGCACGCGAAATGGATTCTGCATAGCCTCGTCTGTTCTGCACGTAGATGGGAATAAGGGGCGATCATTTCTGGTTGGTCTAGCCAGACGAAAAAATTAGAGACGCCCTAGCAGAAATGAGAATCTATATGGCCAACAATCAACTTATGTAAAAAGAAAACACCGAGAAAATGGAAAATTAAGAAGAATCAGCCTGCTGGAGTATGATAACAATCGAAGAGTAGGGTCGTTATTTAAGCCTCGTAAGGCAAAAAGCAGTAATTGCTTCTAAACAGATTCAATCCGATCCTGGGTAATGTTTTATGCGGATACCAGATGCAAGAACAGTATTCAAGGATAGGGCGAACAAGAAAGATGAACAGGTGTTTCGTTATAAAAGATCGTTAAACTCATTAGCCCATCGTTTAAGGGATCCAAGTACACCTGTGAAGAATAAAACAGAGTCAGAATCAAAAAGATCGCTAAGATCGTTAACTGTTAGAAAACGTTGCAAAGGGCTATTGTCGATTTTATAATTAAGAAGATAAGGTGTAGTACGATTAAATGTCATAAACATACACTTTGAACAATTCAGATGAAATTGATTGGCCGAACACCAAAGTTGCAAAGCGTTCAAATCGTCCTGTAGAAAAACACCAAAAGTAACGCGAACCTGTTTAGAGGTAGTCAATAAAAAATAATCCAAAGCATAAAAGCCGAAGGGAAACCTATTCGGTCAAGTTTAAAAAGTAAAATGTCATGGTAGAGTCAATCGCCTTGGAGAACTCAAGCATATTCTTGTTGAACAGGGGAAACAAACAGAAATTCTGCGAATTCGAAGTGACTATTTTTTCAAATAATTCAGTAATAGCGGACAGCTTTGCAATGACTATGTAATTTTTTATATCACATTTTCCACCTTTCTTGTGGAGAGGAATAATATAAGATTCTTTCCATGGAGATGGAAAGACAGAAGATTCATGGGATATAATATAAAGCTTTAGCAATGGATAAGAAGGGAAGAACTACACAGGAGAGTAAGAAGATTTTAAAGAATTTATAGCTTAAAGGAGAGAGGAGTGTGCATAGCATAGGAGTGTAATAGCAGGTGGTATAGAACAAGAGGAAGAAATAATATAAGGGTAAGAACTATTATTGGTACAGACTGAAGAGTAAGTTGATTGGAAAAAAATAGCAAACTGGTTACCAGAATCAGAGTCATTGCTAGCTTTATCCATCCCGAGATAAAAGGAAGATGGCAAACATGAAGTTTTTTGCTTCAAGTTTACAAAATTGTGAAACTGTCTCGGAATTTGGGCAAATTGCCTTTTGCAACGAGTTAGATAATTCGCATAGCATTGAGAATTCAGAAGAAAGAAGTTCGGCTTGGCTATGGAATATTTAGCCAAGTCTGTAGAAGAACCAGACTTTTTAAACTTTTTAAAATATTTGGATTGTAAATTTTTTAGATGTGACAATGTGGGAGTAAGCCAGGGTGGTTTTGATGAGGTAGTCGAAGGAATTGACTTGGAAATAGATATATAATAAAGGTAGTTTATGAAATTGATTAGATTGGATTGAATTATTGATGTCATTAATAAAATAATAGCAGTATATTTATATCATAATCGATTGCATAAATAAGCTGATTCAGCAATTAATAATTTCCTTTGCGAAATCAACGTCTGCGCTTATTGTCTGATTAGCACGAAATAAGAGGATTAAAATTGAACAATGCAACCTCTAAAGGAGGATGATATACATCCTGAGGAAGGGACAAAGGAGGAGACCTAGACACATTAGAAATAAGGTAGTCGGCAAATACAAGGTCAAGTGTTCTATTCAAATGATAAGAAACTGGATTGGATTTGAAACAACGAAAGATCAAGCATGCAGTCTATAGAATCGTGCTGTGCTTAGAGCTTTAGATAATTTTCGACAATGAATGATATCCAAGCGAAATTCTGCAAATTAAAATCACCCAACAAGTAATACTTTTAATATAAACTTGAATATCTGAAGAAGGAGGAACATAAGAGCACGTAATGTAGATATTTTGTGTAGGAAACGTCACCTTAACTGAGACAATCTCAGCGTCAGTAGGCGTACTAAAACAGAGAAGTACCAACTAGAGTCGGCCGACCATTTCTATGCAAAATAAAATAATTCGAAAAACCCTCAAAATCAGATATGGTTGATTTTGACCATGTTTCTGAAAATGCTATTATATCAGAATCGAAGGAAGTGTTGGTTTCATGACTTGTAATCTTGGAAATGAGAACTCTGACATTCTGATAATGAATAAGGATTTGATCAGAAGATAAAGTTAGTTTTTGGGACAGAAATGGTAGCCTGTATTGAAGGGATTGGATGGGTGTCTGGTTACGCTTTTTTGGCTTGAACTGGGAAACAATCATGTGTGAAGGCCACAATTTAATCACAAATGATTGGAAGTATATCACGTGAAACATTTAATTTGAACGATGATATTTCAGGAAGGGTGGAGAAATTAAATTTGCTTATTGACACGATAGCAGACGATTTGCTAGCAATATAGGCTGCCAATGACTCAGAAGTGGTGTCCGACGAAAGTCGAGACACAAAAACTAAAGACTCACCATGATTTTTTTTAACAATCTGGGAAAGATTGCGGTCAGAAGCTGACGGGGCTGAAACAGTTTGGATAACTGGGACAGGATCAGGTACGGGTTCTACTGGGAACGCTACAGGGGATGAAACAGCGTTAACTGGGCAGTTGCTCAGAGAAGGCGATATTGACGACATTGAAGATAAAACCAAGTTGCTAGGCAGTGGCAAAAGAGGCGTAGGCGATTGGTTGGAGATTCGAATTGGTATTTGCCAAAAAACTCAAAACTCGAGTCAAGATTTCTTGAGAGCTGCTTAGCCACATTATGAATTTTAAGAATTGGTTTCTCACAGAATTATACATTCTGGAGAAATCAATTTGCATGACAATTCATTCTAGGCACGACCAACGCAAGCTGCCGCAGACCTTCTTGGCAACACTAGTGCATTTAGCATGCATCATATTCTTACACAGCCAGCAAATAACAAACTGCGGCAGGGCAGAATCATCAACCTGCTTGAACGGGCAAGGTTTCTTACAGCACGACAAAATTACTTAAAGCGTATGCAAGTTACGAGAGCGCAGAGCAAAACGAAAACGGTGCACAAAAACGCTCAAAAAATTACTATTCGTACACAAACAAATGGTTTGGAGTGAATAGCAAATAGACTAGCAAAAATATGCACTAGCGAGCACACACACAAGCAAGTGAATGCAAAACAATCAAAACAGCCAGTAACAACAACACGGAACTGACGCCGCGTTTAATAAATTAAATAATTAACAGACTTACGCTGGACAACAAATAACACTTTTCACAATTTATAACCGTTTTTTAAATAAAGCACCAAAAATTTTAAATTTAGAAGTAAACAAGTAAGAGGTTCTAGTCGGGAGCTCTCGACTAGTGGATACTCGGAACCCTCTTCTTCCAACATCAAACATCTACATCTAAAATTTCAAGTCTCTAGCTCTTATACGTTCTGAGATCCTTGCGTTCCGTGCGTATGTATGCACGGACGGACGGACGGACAGACAGCCGGACATGGCTAGATCGACTCGGCTATTGGTGCTGATCAAGAATATATATACTTTATGGGGTCGGAGATGCTTCCTTCTGCCTGTTACATACATTTGGATTTTGCACAAATACAATATACCCTTATACCCATTTTTAATGGGTTCAGGATATAAAAACACGATTAAAGCCCAAAATGTATAAGTCTTGGAGCACAAGTAATACACGTCAATCACTCTTAACTAAGAGCTCTCTCTCTCTCTCTCTCTCTCTCTCTCTCTCTCTCTCTCTCTCTCTCTCTCTCTCCCTCTCTCCCTTCTCTCTCTTGTGGCATTTTCATTCTACAATTTGTAGAAAGACATGTGTCAAACTTTACACTTACAAATTTTAAAGTCTAATGACCTATTTAGAAATGAAACGTTTTCTTTTTTTTATACTTGCAAAGTGTTTTTGACAATAAGTGAGACCACACTCAAGAGGTCGAACTTCTCGTCATTCTTCGGTGTTTCTATTTTGACTCGCAATAAGTATTAACAAATATCATAAAATATCTGCATGCAAATTTACGAAATATTTTGTCCATCCTTAAATAAATTGATGAAAAATATACGCTTAAAGTATTTAAACATGCCAATGGTATATGTAATAACACTATGTTATGTAATATCAATTCAAATTCTTTTGTATTAATCTAAATTTGTGCTATTAATTTAAAATATAGTCGTAGTAGTAGTTAATAATAGTTGATAAACACATCAATATAAATTCATTTATACTTTTGAACATAATGTTTGTTAAATTAAATAATATAATATAATAGCCGAAAAGGCGCAATCAGTTATACTTCAATTTGCTAACACTTTTTCTGTTATTGCTGTGGTATTTAGTCCAAGATAGATAGATTATTTTTAATAATAGATTACCGAATACCCTATTTTATGAGCAGATAGCACCGTCAGCGTGGATTCAAAAGGTAACAAAACCAATTGCATCATCCATCGGCGCCATGCAGATCCATCCCCTAATGTAAATGCAAGTGCATGTATTTGCACCCAAAGTGTATATTCTGTGTGAGTGCAACGAGTGGCAAATACTTATCTTATTTAAATGTTCTTAATAAGGTTTTTATATTGATATCTCGCGTGTGATACTTGTGCAAAGTTTAAAATCAGTATCCAAATACCATGTGCAAATATTATCTCAATTGCACAAAGGCTCGTTTTACTAGGCCTTATCCGCGCTTTCTCTAATTCTTTAGAAATCCTTTGTTATGTTTGTTAAATTCTACAAGCATAATTTTAATTTTTCTTTATATCAGTTATAGAAGCGCTTGACACTTGAATTTCACCTATTCCTAAAAGTAGGTTATGACTTTCGTAAACTCTTCATTGTAGTTTTAGTAGTAGATCGACCCTTTTAGCAGTAGAATTCACCCCATTGAATAAGGAAGAATTATGTATTATTTTATTTCTTATTTAACATAATAACATAAAAACAAAAAACAAATAATAATAAAACACACAAGAAAAAGACCTTGATAAAACGAACATAAAAGCTTATGTTTGTATTAATTTCAATCGTATATCGTTGCCCTCTAGCGTTCAAATTCGATCCAATAAGAAATGCAAGCCTTACTGCCACGTACCTCAGGTTAAATAGCTTCAATAACTAACCACGTTATTTACTAATGTCACCTTCTAGTCGAACAGCTAAAGAAGATAAAAGTTATTTGGTCATCAAAATCATAAAAAAGAATTGCGCGCGTCAGACGCGTGCCAATAATGATATTTTCTTTTGCGCCCATGATCAGCTCGTTCACAGACATTTGTATGTGTCTGACTGTGTGTAGAGGTCGTAAAAAGAAATCCCAAAATCTTGTTGAGATTGCATCGGGGACAGGCAAGCACCAGGCACACAAGCGCTTAAATGCTTCTATTCATACACAAAATATGCAAGTATGCGTGAATGGCGAGTCCAAAATATTTTAAATGCACACATGGCAACGCTTGAGTACCCTGACCAACGATAGCAAGATACAATGCAAGAATTTCGCATCGACGTGGCAAACCCTTTCTCTATTTCATATTACTCGTGCCTTCAAAAGGGTGAAAATGCCTCAGCATTTGGGAAAAATTGAATTTTTGCGCAATTTTGCTTGTCGGACACATACACACACACCTACACACACATTTAAACGATCCTAAACATAATAAGAGAGAATTGAGAGCTGAGAGTAAGTGCGAGCGAGATACAAATTAACAGCTTTGCCGTTCTTTCGGACAATCATATGGAAGAGAGTGTGCCAAGCACTTTCCTGTAGACTAAGCGGCTCAAAAATAAATCAAATGTATATCTTACTCCCTTACTCGCAAGCTTGGACCAGATGCCTCCGATTATTTTTGTGCCAACGTTTCTTCTATGTGATGTCCAGTCTATATGTGGCTTGTGATAGTACCCTGAACCGAAAATTAATTTACCATACTAAATAAATAAATTTGTCTGCAAATGCATTAAATGCTTAAAGTTTGATAATAGCAAAACTAATTATGTTCCAACGTGAAAAACAAATAATGTTATACTTTATTTTTTTGTGAACAATGTTCCAACAATAACTGCTACGACGTACGCGACCTAATCGCGCATTCCTACACAAAGCAAACGAATATGTTGATTATCAAAAATTCAATCATAACATTATTATGTAATCTTTAATTTAGCCGCAGCAATCCCGGAGAATGAACTTTCGCCGATGGAGACAAAACAAAATTGTAAGTGCTATATATTATGTTTACACACATATTTACTGCCCAAATGGGTTTTATTTTGATAAATATACATAACCAATCGTTTTTAATAACTGCTCTTCAAACTCGCCCTCTTCTTCTGTAATAAATTTGTAGCATAAAAATGTATTGTATAAATTAAAGTCGTCGGTCAAAAAATAACCGCAAATATCATTGTTTACATTTTAAAAGTGCTGATCGATTATGCACAGCTAACCACTATGTTGTAACAAAAAAAGATAAAACTTCAGTCGAGGTCCGAATAATGCGTACACTAAAGAACTCCATATGAGAATTTCGTATAATTACATTATATAAGATAAAATAATAAGAAAATAAGAATTAACACTAAATGGCTTATTTTATGGCCACCCAAAAGTTATGAAACTTATCCCAAGCCCCAGGAGTAAGATCCGGACTTGCACTAGTTTATCGAACATTAGAGAAGATCCCGACAAACAACTACAAACTGTAAAAAGAATAACCTCAACACCGTCAATGACGTCGACTTCAAGCTCCCCTCCACACAACCAAGCTGCTTTTTTTTTTTTTCTTAGTGACCATGAAAGACGCACTATTACTAAGCTTACTCCCATTTGCGCGATTTCAACCTCTACCTGTCCAGCAGGAGTGGTGAATTGCGCAGCTGGGGGTGAGCATTTTTATGCAATCGATATTATAAATATTATAATTGAATTTGTTGGCGCCACAATTCTGGCTCTAACTGAGCAAAACTTATACTATGAGTATACAATTTTTATCAATGTTAGGTAAGTAGTAATATTAATTAATTGTAATTTAAAATTTTGTTTTATTTTCAGCACCAGTTGAGTAGGTGACCTACAGGCTTCCAGTGGGAGAGGCAATTTATGTTGCTTACGAGGTCACGGTTGGAGGCGACCAGAAGACTACAACAGCCTTATTAGGGCATGTAGCACGCAGCATCCAGTACTTCTGTGTCCGATGTATCGGAAGGTGTGCTGCCAGCAGTAATTAGCGTTGTGGCACGTGCGGAGTGGCTAGGTGGTGTTAGGGCGGAGTTGTCTGGTGTCTGGTAAGTGACGTTGTTGTTGTTGTTGTGAGCTGAACTTTCAATATGTTTTTCGTTTATTTCAGGTGGGATTGTTGTTGCAGGCGTTGCAGCAGTTACAGGTCTTGCCGATGCCTGGATGCCACTGTGTCCAACAGCGGGGAGTGCCTTACTGACTGCGGGTGTCGCTAGAACTGGCGGTGCCTGATCGGTCTCCACCGAGCCGCGGTCTTCGATGCTTGTGCGAGCTGTGCCTGTTTTGTGTGTCGGAGCTGTATTAATGTTTTGCTTCCTTCTTCTTTCAGATGTATTTTGAGTCACAACCGCTTGTGCAACCAGAGCACCTGGTGCTGAGGAGCTGGCGTTGTGCTCGGGAGCCCTTGGTGCGTTTGCAACCGCACGTGGCAAGATGGCTGGTCAAGTTAGTGTGGCCACCGCCAGGCCAGGCGACTCAGGCACAGCGTGCGGCGACCTGACCGGTGTAGAAGCCCGTACATCACTGACTGCAGATGGACTCGAGTTGACAGTCGTTGCAATTGTGTGCCTAGCAGCCGCGGATGTGAGGCCTGGCGCAGATGGCGCTATGGCTGGTCTGTCTGCAGCATACTCGGTGCCACAGGCGTTGGCGCTGCCACGGGTCTCGGCACTGTCTGAGTGATGGTGTTTCCAGCTGTAGAGCTTGTGGAAGGCAGCGCCATGGACAGCAATGCGTGATCAATCTCCTCAATTTGGGGAGCAGAGGAGCCCCTGTCGATTGCTCCGTGATCCGGTTCCTGCGCAGTGGGTGCACCAATCGCCGCAGGCGGTAATGTGGCAGTTGTATTTTGGCTGTCTGTTGCCAGGCCATGGCAGCCGAGAGAGACACCCACAATGCTGTAGTTGCTGTTGTTGTTATGGTGTTGAACTGTGTTGTCTATTTCCAGGCTCACTTGGGCTCGGTGGCATTATCAATGGTTCAGGGTCCAGATGTTCGGGACGAATTTGCGGGGGAATTTGCGAGTCGTCGACGGAAGCGGCAGTTGGTCGTCAGTTAAGTCGATAATTGAAAGTATACCCGAAACAAGTTGTGTACCGTTGTTGTCTAAATTGGAATTTGTTGCAGTAACAGCCGGAGAATGAGGCACGATGTCAGAATTTTGGGCTCCGTTTAGTATGCGCGCACGTCTGAGGGCAACCTGCTCTCTGTGTCGTTGCAGTTCCAGTCTGCGTTGCTCCAGCTCCTGGCCTCGGCATTGCAGTGTGTTATTATGTGTTCGTGTATTTAGAGCAGGCATTGCTATATACATTTTCGATTGATGGGATACGCAAATCAGCGTGCAGAGTGCGATTGTTAACGTACCACGGAGCACCTGTTATAAGTCTGAGTACTTTGTTCTGTATAGTCTGCAGCTTGTCGAAGTGTGTCTGGGTGACTAGTAAGCCCCAGACAGGTTATGTGTACTGCCAGATTGGTGCTATCAACTGCCTGTAGAGGATAATCTTTGTTTTAAGCGGCAGTTTGCTGTTGCTATTTAGTAGCCAGTGCAGCTTTTTAATCCTGGACTTAAGTTTGGAGACAGTTGCCGATACTTGGAAGCTTAGTTGCAGATACACCTAGGTATGTGTGTATTTGTTTGTTGGTAAGTGCGTGGCCTTCCAGAATTGGCGTAGGCACCGAGTCAGTGCGTCGCAGCGTGTGTAGCACGTGCGCTGTTTTCGAGGTATTGATTTGTATGCACCACTTCTTGGCCCATGAAGAGAATCTATCCAGGTAATTGTTCATTGTGATTATGACAATTCTGTCAGATCTATGTGCCGACATGATGGTCGTGTCGTCAGCATAGGTCGCCAGGAGCATGCCCTTCTGACCATCACCAATTTGAGTTTGCGGTACCGGCATGTCGGATGAGTAGATGCTGTACAAAACTGGTCCCAGAACGCTGCCCTGGGGAACGCCGGCACGGATGAGTTTGATGCCAGAACGTACGCCACCGCTGCATTCGACTGTGAAAGTTCTTTGGGATAAGTAATCTCGAATCAATCTATATAAAGAATCTGGTAAAACTTTACTCAACTTGTAGTAGAGGCCGTCGTGCCATACACGGTCGAACGCTTCTTGAACATCAAGATAAACGGCCGAGCAGTAGCAGCCATTCTCGAGTGCTCTGAGGATGAACTGTGTGACTCTGCCCAGCTGCTGTTCCGCTGCGTGTGCCTTACGGAAACCAAATTGGTGGGCAGGAAGGGCGTTGCAAAGTCTTCAACCTCGAACAGCCGTTTGAGCAGCAGTGTCCCGAATATTTTTGAGATTCCCGACAAAAGACTAATAGGTCTGTACGATGATAGCAGCGCAGATGGTGTACCGGGCTTTGGAATCATTTTGACTACCGCTTGCTTCCATCTGCTTGGGAAGTGGCCGAACTGGAGGATTTTATTGAAGAGCATTGTGATGTATTGCACAGCTGACTGCGAAAGCAGTTTGATTGTACGATTATCGATGTTGTCCATCCCAGGTGATTTCTTTTGTTTTAGGTGCTTAATTTCAGTTTGGACCTCGGCGAGAGAAATTTGTCTGAAGGAGGCCGTACTTGTCGGTGGAATGGGCTGTGTTTGCTCTTCAATATAACGTCTTTCAGCTGCCGATGCAGTGAGGATTGGCGTAAATCTGTTTTCAAGATGCAGACCAAAGGTCTCCGCCTTCTCTTCAGTTGACTTGCACCATAGGTCTCCATTACTGTCTGTAGCATTGTCATGCTTCTTGACTGGCAGATTGGGGATGGGTTGCCTCTTAATATTGCTGGTTATACGCCATAATTTTTGCATGTTGTACCTGTTATCAGGGTCCATGGATTTAAAAGTCTGTTCATTTTACTCTCTTCGGCAGATTTTAGGGCTTTTCGAATGCGATTCGTGAGATGATTATATATTACTCTGATGAGTGGATCTCGCGTTGTAGTTATTTGCCTTTTAATTATACGTTTTGCTTCGATCATCATTGATATCTGTCTGTTGATTGTAATGTGGTGGGCCCTGGAATTAAGCGACCGCGTTTGAAGATGTTTGGATGCATAGTTGGCAGCTTCATGTACGTTCTTCATTTTAGCCGGTGGCTAAAATGTTGAAGCGGCTCTGCTGTATACATTGCAGAAGTGCAGTGCCTCCCCTGCAGGAACGGGCATTGCCCCACCAGTGGCTTTTGGCGTTCCAATCGCCGGCTATCAAAAACTTTTCTCCTAGTCCATTAAGCAGATTGTAGAAGTCGTCAGTTGACCAATCGTTGAGCGGCGGGAGATACACTGCGGAGATGTTTATTGAGGAGCCGTCTTGAAGAGCAACAGCAACATTGGAGCATTGTATCCGTGGTGAGGCGATGGACGGCAGAGCCAAGTGGCGGATCGAGCGTTTTATAAGAGTTGCGGCACCCTCGCGCCTTCGATTTGCAGGATGGTTGACTGTGTACATATCATAGCCGTTGACGTTCATTGAGTCAGTGTCCAACAGGTAAGTTTCGGTAACCAGCATAATGTCCACGTTGTGTTCATTAATAAATGTTTTCATTTCGTGCAGTTTATTTGTAAGCCCAGCAGCATTCCATGAGATGATTTTAAAAAAAGTATTATCGTTTGGAGTTGCTGTTGGGGCTGTATTAGCAGTAGGTGAATGTCTAAGCTTTGTGAGTGCCATTGGCTTGCTCCCTGAGCTGAAGGTTGGAGTTGGTCAATAGTTGGTCAATCTTGCGTTCTAGCTTTGCAAAGCCTGATGGCGCGTTGGCGGCCATTCGTTGCTCTCGGTCCTCAATGATGATGGCAGTTAATCGGTCTAGTTTCTGGATAAGGTTATCGTTCGCATGGTTCTGAATAAGACTTTGGGTACTGCGCTGAATACTGCGACTTCGGCTTCTGAGAGCAGGCCGTTTCAGTGGCGTTGGGTTGTTTTGGTCAGTAGAGAATGGCTCAGGCAGTGTCTGTTCTCGTCTGGCTTGGCGTTGCCTGGGATCCCTTTGTTGGAGCGTGTTTTTATCTGCTGCCGCATAGCTGGAAAAGGCTGCACTATTTGTATGGTGCTCCGTTTGTTGTTTGTACACCTGGCATCCTCGGTAGCTGACTGCGTATTGGCCCTTACAATTTGCGCATTTTGGTTTTTCACCAGCTTCTTTTAGACAGGCTGTGGATTGGTGGGTTCCGGCGCACTTAACACACACAAAAGGCCGGCGGCAGTAGTTTTTTGTGTGCCCGAATTGCTGACATCTGTGGCACTGGGCTACATCTGCTGAGCGCAGTGGACGTTCTACGACAATTTGTTGGTTACCCAGCTTATTAAGTCTTAGTACGTCGAGTATGTTTTCGGCTTGCTCGAACTCAACTTCGAAGAGGTCCAGTGGTTCCCTGGTGTAGCGCTTCTTGATCACATCTAGGTAGCGCACTTTAAAGCCAAGATCACCCAGCCTGGTGCGGATCCAATCCATTGGCGTGGATTTGTGGAGGTATCGAATAACTGCCCTGAATCCACGCTCGAGCTCAATCTGGTAAGTGTGGCATTGTATCTGGTTTTCTTGAAAATGGTGTACCAATTTACGATACGAGTCAACATCGTTACACTGAATTCTCAGCCCCTGATTAGCCGTGGGTTTAGTGACATAGTTATCTCCAATGACGTTGTTGATTCCCTCTATGATCGGCATAATGTCGTTGACTTCGGGAATAAGAATCGGTTTTGGTTTTGCCGTTCGAGAGAATTTGGCAGCACTTGAGCCTGTGGGAGCAGGAGCAGGAGCTGTATTTGGAGCTCCAGCAGCATTTGACTTCAGCGACTGTAGTGGCTTTAGCAGTATTGCTGTGGGTGTTGGTTGTCCGATCGAGTCGTCCTCTTCACAGTCGTCTATGTCAGAGATGCTCATCTCGAGTTCTTCTGCCAGCGACCTGAAATGGTTACTTGGAGTGCGAGCTTGATTGTCGGCAGAGGTTTCAGAAGCACCGTACTCAGGGTTTGGTGTCTTTTTTTTTTTGGCTAGCAACGGGGTTTTCCTTTGTCAGCTTCTTGCTGGCTCTTTTTGGCATTTGCAGTTTTTGCTTAAGCGTCTCGTGTTGGCTCATCAATTCGTACATCGTTTGCTGTTTGGTGGCAGCTGTTGGGGCAGCTTTGTTGGCATTAGCAGCAGCAGCTGCACTGGATGTGCTCGGCTGCTGTGAGGTAATCTCAGAGTTATTCGACGTCGGCTTAGGGAATTTCCACAACTCCTGCGTTGATTCTATCATTTCAACGTCTATGTCATCGTCTATTTGTTCGTCGTCCACAGTGATGGGGGCTGAATTCATTTTCGTTTAATTCAGCGGCTTTTAATATGGAGGTATTATTGAGTGATGTTAAGTCGTACAAGAATTGAGTACGGGCGATTTGCTGAAATATGTTATTTGCACTCAAGTTTTTAGTAATGTTAATTAGCAGTGCGTAAGCAGAAAGATTGTAGAGGGATATTTATGCTATTTAGCAGTTATGGTATTGACAGCGTGCACTTAACAGTGTGATCACTTAGTATCGTCCTATCGATAGATTGCTTAATGACACTACGCGTGTTGCCTCTCTTAAAGTTGAGAGAGGCAAGGGGTGAGAGCCACTCGCCTTGGCGTTGATTTATTACCGCGTGCGGATTTTTTCTATTTCACAAAACTTATAAATTTAATATTTAGGTATTGCATCTGCGATTGATGCAATACTTGTTTGCTCGCGCGTGGGGCGAGGATTTACCTACACGCCGACTCCGTTTTTAACGATTGAGATAACTTTTTCTTTTTCCTTTTTTTTTTTTCTTCTTTCTTTTTTCTGAGTGGCCATGAAAGACGCTTTTTTTCTTTCTTAGTGGCCATGAAAGACGCACTATTACTATTACCCAAGCTGCTATGACAGCAAACCATATTGACTGGGTTTCGTCCCTCAGAATCCCGTACGTGATCCGCTTCCTATCTCCTTATGACGGTAATCCTAAAAAACTAAGCGATTTTATTAATAATGTAGAAGAAAACCTTCTTCTAATTAGAGGAATGGATAAGACCCCATATGGACAAGGAAAGTTGATGATGGGGTCCACACATCTGGAGCCGGCCTTAATTGGGACGATATCAAGAATGCTTTAATTCTGCATTATTCCGACAAGCGAGACGAACAAACTCTCATGTTCTAATTACATAACCTCGCCTTTGCTCAATACCCAATACAAGTTTTATTTGAGAAAATTTGCGATATCAGAACAGCCCTTTTCAAATTGACAGATACAAAAGAATGCCAACCAATATTGATAATTGTTCGCAAACACTTGTCTAAATACGTTCTTAACAGGGCTTTCATCGAGAGGGAAACAACCTCGCCTTCACTAACTTGAGCAAACATAGAATACAGACTACAGACGAAATTCCATTGCACTCAAAACCATTGCAATACAGCCTTATAGAATTTAGAGACAAAAGACAAACAAGACATGATCAGTCATTCCCCATGGAGCGCCCCAATTTTCATCGTTTCGAAGAAAACCGACGCTTCAAATAATAAGAAATGGAGACTTCTGATCGACGAAAGACAAGTACCCCATGCCAAACATCAACGATGTTCTTGATAGGATAGATAGAGCCAAATACTTTACGGCTCAGGATCTAGCTAGTGGATACCACCAAGTTGAGATGGATCCACTGGATATTAGCAAAACATCCTATTCAGCAATAGGAGGACATTTTGAATTTTTAAGAATGCCCTTCGAGCTTTCCAACGCCCCAGCCACCTTCCAAAGGGTGATGGACAACATCTAAGCAGACCTTAACGGCAATTGTTGCTTAATCTATCTTGACGACACTACAGTTATTCCATCTTCACTTCAAGAATACGTCAATGACCTAAAGTTAGTATTCGACAGCTTAAATAAGCCTAACAAGATAATGGCCATTAAAGCATTTCCTATGCCAAAAACCAGACGACAAATCAAATCCTTAATAGGACTGCTCGGTTGCTATACAAAGTTCATAAAAGGTTTGGCAGAAATCACTAAACCCTTGACACAACAACTTAAAGGCAAAGTAACAGTAAAAATAAGTGAGGAATATACTAAAGCAGTTGAAACTTTTAAATCTCTGCTATGTAACGACCCGATCCTTTAATACCCATTTTCAAAAACCTTTTTTACTTACTACGGACGCTAATAATCTCGCTATTGGGGCAGTTTTGTCCCAAGGCTACTTTAACCACGACAAACCAGTGTCTTTCGCTAGCAGAGCATTTTCATACACAGATGTAAATTATTCAACAGTAGAAAAGAAATGTTAGCTTTAATCTTAGCTACAAAACATTTTCGTCCGTTACGGATCATATGCCATTGACTTGGCTTATGAACTTCAAGGAATTTTAAATTTTAAAATTGGTTTGATGGACACTACAGCTACTCGAGCACGACTACGAGATAATATACAAGAAAGGACCCCAAAACGTAATAGCCGACGCCCTTAGCCGCGTCACTGGCTCCGTGAATATTGACGACGTTGTTCTCCCCATAAACAGGAATATAATTAATACGATTCCTATTTCCAACAAACCGTTAAGCGAATTCAATCTACAACTGTATTCAAAGTTGGAACAGAAGCTGATATCTTAACTTCTGTACCTTTCAAAAACAAAATGAGAAGAACGATGTCAGAAACACAGTACGATAAAAACAATACGACCAATATTTTAAAAAAGATCCCTAAGCCCAACAAAACATGCGCTATTTTTGCACCTGACGAAATTTTTAAAACTATTGAGGAAACCTTAAAAGAATTCTTCCTACCAATCTATTGCCGATAAATTCAATGTTATTAAAGAAAACGAAAACCAAATTACTGAAAATGTCAACAAATAAATCAATTATACCCTGTTCTTGGTTAATATCTTCGGTAATGTTTTGAAATCTTGAAATAGTTTCTTGATTAACCAAGAACAGGGTATAATTGATAATTTTGTTAATAATTATAAAAATAACATTAACAAAACATTCAACGTAGCGCATAATGAAATTCACCTTCTTCATTATATAACAAGAATAAATTTTAATATAGATGTATTATACAACCTATGTGGTAATATATAGCAGAAAACATCCTGTTAACCAAACTGAATATAATACTCAAGTTCATTCTATCCGAAGAATAAATTAGATTTATACACGAATTCATTTCAAGCCAAAATGTCTTAGTAGAATCCGATGAACACTTATATAGATTATTAACATTAGAAACTTACATAAATTAGTTTAATATAACATTCCATGTAAAAATTCCGATATTTAACAAACAAGTATATAAATGATCACACATTGTACCCCCACCGTTAGACCACACTAAATTTCTGATAGTACCAAACTACATCTTGTACGACCAAAACGGTCAAATCTTATACCTTGAAAACAAATGTCCCAAAGTCCATCAGACATTTATATGCGAAAACGCATCTACACAAACGAACTTAGTCAATATCCATTGCCTTAAGGGCATTTAACCAAACGGCAACATGTGACATCAAGGATGTCGGCCGTCAAGAGGTCATCAGAGAAGTGGAACGACGACATATCTTCGTCTTTAACACTATAAACACCATTGTCTCGTCTTTATGTCACAGATCTTTCATAACCAACGGGTCAACTATTGTAGCACTTGACAACTGTACGGTCATATCATCATATGATGATACTGTAATAGAGTTTGAACAAAGGACAGAGCTGTCCATAGAATCGTTCAAGCAAATGAATATAAACAACACATTTGAAGATTTAAATATGCAAAAACTCCATCTACAGACATTATCAAGCCAAAACGACCTAATTGTAGTGAAGACCACAGCCACCAACCACCTTTTCAAACTTTGTATACTGCTAATCATACTGACAATATCTACAGTATGCATCTGGGCACTCAAAAGAAAGAACATCATCTTCACCCCGGCGGAGCCTCCAGCGATGTCCGTTCCGGTTATTCCATCGATGTGGCCGTCACTCCATTCCAGGGGGGAGGTGTTACCGAATATACAATACAGGGTATATATGATTCGGTCCCATCCGCCAAGCCGCCGAGAAACAGCGGCGGCAGCACAGCATTGTGACACTATGTTGCAATGCTGGTCCATCCATTTTACAGGATGTTGGTTGCGAAAGTTCTTGTGAAGACAGTCAACTTGAACTGCTGCAACGGCAATTTGTCAGCTTTTAATGCCAGCTTTTAAGAAGCCCATTCTAAACATTTAGCTTAACTGAAGCTCGAAGGATAAACGGATATTTATTTCAGTTTTGAACATTCAAAGGAAAAGTTGCAGTCTTTATTAAATTCTTACATCAAATCAATATCAAATCAATATACTATATATATATACTATATATATATAATTAAGTTTTACACGTTAAGTTACTATAAAAAAATATATTTTAATTTATTATTTTTACTAAACGGCTACTTTTGTTGAGTACATTCAGATTTGCTTCACGAATATGAACAGATTTATCTAACTGTTGCGGTCGCTTAGCAAACTTCGCTTTGAGAGAGTTTGAGTCAAATTGAGCTGCGTCAGCAATTATGCGTGGGATAGTGCTCTGATGGGAACATTGACAGTGGCGTGATATTTAGGGTAAATTGTTTATGTCTACCAAAGGGGGACAGTTTGATCTTGACCAATATCGATGTTATCACCAGACTCTTTGTTTACAATATTAGAAATGTTTATACTTGTGCTTATGCTTATGTGCTAAGCTATGTTAAAGGGTGGGTGCGACTATGGATATGTCACTATATATGTATATATAGTCTTACATATAAGTTTAGTGTTATATATATATATATATATATATATATAGAAATGTTTATACTTGTGCTTATGCTTATGTGCTAAGTTATACAATTTACCCTAAATATCTCGCCATTGTCAATGTATATATATAACACTAAACTTATATGTAAGACTACCACCTTATCGCATTGTCGATACTGGTAACTCAGGCATTAGGAGGACCTACATCTAAAATTTCAAGTTGCTAGCTCTTATATGTTCTGAAATTCTTGCGTTCGTACATACAGACAAGGTATCGATGTATTTTTTTATTCCTTCGCACTGCAGGAAACTGCTTTGGCTTACTCTCAGTGCTCTTTCAATTTGTGTATTTACTATTGTACTATCTGTGTGTGTCCGCGCAAGCAGAAATGCCCACAAATTCAATTTTTCTCAACAGTCGGTGGCTTTCTTCCCTTTCGAAAGGACGAGTAATATGAAAGAATGAAAGGGTTTGCCACGTCGTTGCGAAATTCTTGCATTGTAGCTCGTTATCGTTGGTTAAGGGTACCTAAGCGTTGACATGTGGGCATTTAAAATATTTTGGACTCGCTATTCACGCATACTTGCATATTTTGTATATGAATAGATAAGGTATAGTTATGTTTGTTTATCTGATCGCAGAGCGCACGTGTCTCCGTGTAACCGTTGGGCTTATAATGTGAACAGAGCTAACACTGTAAAGAATTTAGCGCTTGCACACAAGACGGCCGTATTGTACCGCTTCTCAAGTTTGACTCCCTTTTGCCATGGGCAGCAATTTAGCTTACCCATACACTGACATCTTCGGTGCCTTGCTATCCATAGGCACAATCGGCATGGGTAAGTCATCGACCACGTAGGCCCATGTCATTTCCAAGGGCATGCGATCCGCTCAATACCCTAAGAGCGAATCGGGCGGGCACTACGCAAAACATCGATGCTGCCGATTTGTCAAATGCAACATCACTACGCAGATTATTGTAAGCCAACGTGCTTAAAATTAGTCTGAATGCGAATTTTCTTAATTGGTTTACCCAACCGGCTAATTAGACCGCCCAAGATAGGCCGCACCCACGACCCTGAGATATGTGCATCGCGACCGTCGCCGCCAGCGTCTTTGCAGAAGTTCCATTTGAAGTCTGAAGTCCTTGACGGGATTTGTGGCATCCTTGCCGTCTAATCTGCTGTCCCACTGTTCGAGTTTTAGGTACGCTCCTTTGAATTCTTTAGTGCCTGCCTGTGTTCTCTACCCGGCAGTTTCAGTTACTGGCGCTGCGCCCGAAGTAATTGGACTCCTGACGAGCTTGGGGGGTGGATACCTCTTCCTACACGCGCCTTGCCTTTGTGGTTTCGGCGGTACTGGCGGTGGAGACTTTCCTCGCTGTAGCCCTATGACAGTCCGGATGGCACCTATTCCCGGGTCCGGCATGATGTGTTTTGTTGGCACCGGCTCCGAATTGTCCTCTAGCGTGGGTCCCCAACGGCCTAAGCACTTAGATGTCCTTCAACATCTCAAAGAAGCCAGCTCACATCTCATCTCGGATGGACTCGCTAATGCTGCACGGTAGGGATTGCCGATATGTCTGGAGGGCTTATGTAATCGCCACGTTTACTGCAGACCTAACTGCAGAATCGATGGGTGTTTCTTGGAACTCTAGGGTCCCTAGATGCCCTTTCGTCGGGATCGCTCTCTCTGGAACTCTCTGAAAGTCCTTTGGCGTTTCCCCTAGATCTCCTAAAGGTCATGGCGGTGTCGATGCTGACGCTTCGTCAGTGTCTGAAACCCAATTGGATCTTTGTTCCTCCGCCATGAATGACTTCCAACCACAAGGCACTAACCTTAACCTTAATAACATTAATCCATTTTAACCGACCAACTATTACTACTTATAAAATGAATAAATAACTATACCAAAATCCCTATCCACGACGAATCTTGCTAACATTTACGTGTCATTATATAAATAGATAAATAAATAAACACAATACTCACTATCGACAACCAAAGTAACTCACTATCGCCAACTAATCCTAAAAATATTGGTTAATGAAGATAAAAATAAATATCGACAACAGAAATAGCTCTCGGAGACACTTCTTAGTGTTCAAGGTGAACGGACGTACTCGAAGAATAAAATCAAAAATCGAATTTCGAGTGCACGCCCAAACGGCCAAACGCGTCAAATATTATGACCCAATAACAAACAGAAAAGAAAAAAACAATAACTTAAAAATGAAAACATAACTACTTTTTGACAAAGTAACTTTTTGCAAGTGAGCAAGTCGTTTGCGCTGCCTTGATGACATGCACCCAGCCAGTGGTAATGCCAATAGAGTCACCGTTCCAGAGAGTGCTGAGAACAGCAACGCAACCACTATGAGCAAAAAGGGGTCTTCTCAAAAAAACGTGGTAGGCCAACTATATGCTGACGCTGCTACGCCACCTCGATGCTTTACAACCGCTTAGTCTCAGAATAGTCTCCCGGTAGCAGTCCACATGCCGGTGCTAGTGTAAATAGAGACCCCGTTGACACCCTAGGGCATATAATAAATATCGTCAAACCCAAATCAACCGCCACAGCAGCGGCTCGCCTGAATCAAACACAGGCAAAAATAACGTTAAGCGTAAAGAATTAGACAACAGGTAACCACCTGGCACGCGGCGATAACAGAACAAGACTGACACAAGTCGATCCCATCAGATATTCTCTCTTGGCACCACCCGATAAGAAAGAAGACGTGGAAACTAACGAATCTGTGGCTGAGCAGATAAGCCCAGTCCAACTACTCAGGTTGAAGACGGCAGACAGCCCAACGCTGTCGCCCATACCAGTACCAGCTCCTCCGTGATCGAAAAAAGGGCCAACAACAATGCCCCCACTGGAGAAAAGAAGCCACCCTAGCAGCCGCATTAACATAAGCAAATATTCATGTAAACATAAAAAGAGATCGTAATTTTGGTCTAGTGGAACAGCTGTTTATTATAAACAAGGTTGGCAAGCCTTTCTTGCACTTGTCGCAGCTGCTATAAATTGCATATTCCTTTTTGTCTAGTCAGTTAGTTCGTTGTTGATCAAGGCGAAGCGAAGAACCAATTCTGAGCCACAGCCAAAAAACCTTACAATTTATATAAATTTGCCTAATAAACTGAAATGTAACGTGTTGTTGTGAAAAGCCAAAAATTTACTTATTTCTTGGTTTAGGTTCTTAACAGTTGCTAAAAAAACATTAGTATTTCAACATTTGGAGGCCCTGGCGAGATTTTACATTGCAGTGCACACAAGCTAAATAAATCTATTGCAAATTAAAATTGTGCTTATTCATGTCGAACATAATCATCGTAAATTGTCATAATTAGGCAAGTGCAAACCGCCTGTGTGAGCTGACCATTGAAAGCTCCCAAGTATTCGCATATACATAAACGCCGCTAGTTGACTTCCGCGCTTTTCCCCTTGGGCGGTCATTAGCCGGCTCAGCTTATATGCATACGCTTGACCATAAGCAGCTGCACTATTCGTCGCATATTGTGTGCTCAGTTTGGTGTTCCAATTTTGTACTTGTGAAAAAATGATGCAAGGCGAGAACACAGCTGATATGCAGTCAAACATGGTGTCTTTTCTTAAGCGCAAAGCGGTTGCATTGTTCGAGCGAGCGAAGTGTATTGAAAATGAATTAACTGAGGATAAAATTAAAAAACTCTTGTGCCGTCGACTTGGAAGTGCACCTTTTGCTAATAGAACAAACTAAGTCTGCTTTTAATACCGCGCATAACTTGCTAGAGGACCTTAATATCGATGCAATTGGCAGCAAATCACGCGATGATTTTGACGAGTTGATTGCCATGGTTGAAGCTCGCGTTGCGTAAATATTCAACCTTTCTTCGTCATGGGGATTTGCCAAACCAAACCTTGATCTTGGCCAACAGAACGCGCCTGCCCGAGCTCAAATTACCAACATTTTCCGGGAGAGATTCTAAGGTTCAAGAGGGTAGATTCGGAGTCGTCCTCAAAATTGCGTGAGTTCTCGGACAAGGTCAATTCGCATATGCGTGCCTTTCAGAATTTGGACAGTTTGGAGCAAATTTCAGGATGCATAATAGTCCACACGCTGCTTCAAAGGTTGGACACCCAGACTCAGACCAAATGGGAGGAGGACGCAGGCATTGTGACAGTCGTCATGGGTCTCGGAGACACAAGCGTCTCTACTGAAGGATCAGCTGTTAGGATTAACATGAAGTCACAAGACTCAGATTATTCAGCCACCTTTGATGCTCTTGTGGCTCCAACAATTACCGATAGTCAGCCCAGCTTCGTCATTGATACATCAGAATGAAAAATTCTCTCGAACATAAGGTTGTCTGATCCTGAGTTCAACAAGCCACAGCGAGTGGATCTCTTAATTGGGGCGAGCCTTTCTATGGGCTTTTGTCTGTTGGGAAAATTGTGCATTTGCCAGGATTACCTCTTCTGCAAAATACTCGTCTTGGTTGGGTCGTGACCAGTGGATTTGAGAGACCGTAAAGTCTAAGACAACAAGTAACCACCTGGCACGCAGCGAAAACAGAACGAGACTGACACAAGTCGATCCCATCAGATATTCTCTCTTGGCACAACCCGATAAGAAAGAAGACGTGGAGACTAACGAATCTGTGGCTGAGCAGATAAGTCCAGTCCAAGAAGAGAACTTGCCTGCCTCAGCAACTCCTCAGGTTGAAGACGGCAGACAGCCCAACGCTGTCGCCCATACCAGTACCAGCTCCTCCGTGATCGAAAAAAGGGCCAACAACAATGCCCCTATTGGAGAAAAGAATCCACCCTCCAACCATGAAACTTTGTTCACTTGTTTACCGATATTCAACAGTGAAAGTCTCCACTGATGTTGGTAGCGTGGAATTTGGAGCAGTCTATTGCAGGCCAAATAAGCAGACGTCGACAGATGATTTCAACGTCATACTCAACTCATCCGTGGGACAAGGCCGAGTGGTGAACAGCGGAGCAAAAACTCAAAGAGGCCCTTCGCAGACACAAAGATGCATCCGTCTCCAGAAGGTTGGAGAGCATGGACTATACCCATGACTCAAGATACTCGCTCTGCCGAGCAACTAAAAACTTGAAGCGCCAACCCTGGAGAACTGTTCCCCTTCTTCGCCATAATGGAAAAAAGACTAAGAGGCCTCACAGAATTTGGCTTAGACCTTACAGGGCTAAAGCACCGGGCCATGATGGCATATGCCACGCCACTCTGAAGGCCCTGTCAATGCGCGCGCTCCTTTTTATAACCTTGATCTTCAACGCCATATTAAGGATGCAACAGTTTCCTGCCCTTAGCAACGATCCATATGATCCATAAGTCCGACAAGCCGGAATATGACCTGACTGAATATGACCTTGCCGAAGATCTGGGAAAGACTGATTGCTCCCCGCATTGCAAGGCTTATGGATTAAATGGCCATTATTCCTGATGACCAATTTGGGTTCAGGGGTGGACATGGCGCTATTGAACAGGTTTACAGACGACAAATACTAGTGCTATCCTTGTAGACGTTAAGCAGGCCTTCGCCCGAGACTGGAAAGATGGATTGCACCAGAAATTTAAAATGAGTCTTCCCGCCCCATTCTTTCTACTTTTGCACTCATATTTAATGGAGCTTTAGTTTGAAGTAAAGGTCAGAACAGCAATCTCTCCGATTCGTTATATGAAGGCGGGTGACCCTCAAAGGAAGCGTACTGGGCCCCTTCCTCTACAATTTTTACACGACACGGTTGACCTACATGAGTTCGCCACCCCAGGCAAACACTTAATACCCATATTTTCCGATAACGTAGCAATATTTTACTCCGCCCACTGTGAGTACAAAGCCACTGATTGCGCCCAGGAATACATCCACTTGCTTGAGAGCTGAGCTCAATGCCTCGAAGTGCCAATCGGTCAACTACACACTGAGGCGTGGCAAGGCTCCAACAATCTGGATAGATGGTAGCCCCCTTCACCCTGGCATAACCGCCAAGTATCTTGGAATTGTACTGGATGAGAGGCTTACCTTTTAGGCGCATATCGAGGTCTTTCACAGGCAGTGCCGCTTTAAAATGGCCAAGGTCAACTGGCTAGTAAGCCCTAACAGCCCATTACCATTTCGCTGCAAACGCGCAGCTTGCAACGTCGTGGTGGCGCCAACTTGGACATGCGGTATGCAGGCTTGGAGAAGTGCATCTCGTACAAATCGAAGACGGATTCAGTTACTCCAAAACTATGATTTGCGCCGCATGACCGGTGCTAACTGGTACGTCAGAAATTCTACATTGCACAGAGACCTTAAAATGGAGAATATAGAGAGCCAAGAAAAAATCCAATCACAGGCTGACTAAACTAAGCACAATCTGGACAGTGGACAACATTTAAGCATTCATCAAATGCTCAGTTCGTCAGTTTGACTGACAAACGGCATCCAAGGAATGCTACCTTGAAGTCTACTTGGCACCGGGCACCTTTAGGGCATGCAGTGTGACATGTGGGGTGCAGGATCCAATCTATATCGTCCTGGGTCAACTGACTCTTCAAATTGGGCGCCATATTTTTTCGTAACTGCTTGTTTTTCTTGAGGCCGCGCCGGCTGGCTCATGGGTTCTCTGGGTAAAGTCCCATCCTTAGCCCGCAATCCGCACAATCGATATCAGCAAGCTACAACATCTGTCTGTGTCGAAACAGACTTACACAACATTATCGAAAACGAACCACTAAGCGATAAGCTTCAAAAATCTGTCACCACTAACAAATGAAAAACAATAACAGCTGTTCTAACAAGTAAATATAAACAATAGATGCGAGATGCTAATATAAATTAACAAAAAATAAGACTATTATTCTCCAGATCTGCTCACGGTTCCGGACCCAGCGTACCCGCCCTACCTGAGACGATCACCTACACTTTTACCCCTTATTTTGGGCACTGATGACCTTTATCAGCCCGTGTCATGCCCCCACTGCCCTTCATCATAAATTTGTTAGGACAGTATTTGCGTGAAATTGATTGCATATCTCATAACTATTATCTCCACTTCAATTTATGGTTTGTTGCAAGTTGACGGATGCTTCTTATAATTATTGACAAAGGATATTTATTCCTTAAATTCCAATTTTTCTAAAGATTACATTTGTAACAACTGTAAGGTAGCTACTGGTCGAGGTACATCTGTCAGTCTTACCAGGGCCAGCAATTTTTCATGACATTTAGTAGTGTTGGATTCTGCAGCAGCCGCATCAACAGCTGTTTATTATAAACAAGGTTGGCAAGCCTTTCTTGCACTTGTCGCAGCTGCTATAAATTGCATATTCCTTTTTGTCTAGTCAGTTAGTTCGTTGTTGATCAAGGCGAAGCGAAGAACCAATTCTGAGCTAATAACCTTACAATTTATATAAATTTGCCTAATAAACTGAATAATAACGTGTTGTTGTGAAAAGCCAAAAATTTACTTATTTCTTGGCTTAGGTTCTTAACAGTTGCTATTGTAAAAAGAGCACTTATTGTCAAAAAAAAAAAAAGGCCAGCACGTCAGCGCTGTTTAGTATTTTTGTTCAGAATGAATTTATTCAGTTTTTATAATGTTCGCTTAGCCTATGGATATACATATGTATATACTTATGCTGTTATTCGTTAACAGCTACAAAGAGAGGGAGAGTGAGTAGCTCGCATATGCCTGTATTAGTGAGCATATATATTGCTCACGGAATGCGCTCAGACGGAGCGTGGGATATGCAGCATAAGCATAAGCGGTCAGCTAGTGAGGGTAGTGAACCGCGCTGCGTAATATGAAGCCGAGCCAATACATAATGTGGCTCTGGGCTCGTTCACCATATTATTGATATTGTAAGCAACAAAGTGCTGCATACTTTATATTTAAGTACGGGGTATTCTGTAAGGGCATATACGCACTACACCTCCCTTTTTAGAGTACTAACGTAACATTATAAATGTGTAGTTATTAAATGAACTTAATTATTGAGGTATTCTTTATTTTTTTTTTTTTTGTAAAAAATTTGAAATTTTTTTTTATATAATAAAAAATTTTAAATGTTGGAGTATAAAAATACAAAATTATTTAAGGTATAAAAATTTACAATTCGTTTATTTGTAAAAAAAAAATTTTTTTTTTTTTTCATTCGGTTGATCAGGCCGTCATATATTTATACCCTTGCAGAGGGTATTATAATTTTGTCGTGAAATGTGTAACGCATAGAAGGAGACATCTCCGACCCCATAAAGTATATATATTCTTAATCAGCATCAACAGCCGAGTCGATATAGACATGCCCGTCTGTCCGTCTGTCTGTTTCTATGCGAACTTGTCCCTCAGGTATTAAGCTATCTTAATGAAACTTTGCAGAAGTCCCTCTTTCTGTTGCACGAAGCACATATGTGAAAACCAGCTGGATCGGACCACTATATCATATAGCTGCCATAGGAACAATCGATCGAAAATTAAGTTTTTGTATGAAAAAACATTTTGTTTTTCAAGATATCTTGACCAAACTCGGCATTTATTAGTTTTACTTTACTCTTCATATATAGGCAAAATCCTAATAAGATCGGACCACTATATCATATAGCTGCCATAGGAACGATCGGTCGAAAATTAAGTTTTTGTATGAATAAACATTTTGTTTATCAAGATATCTTGACCAAACTCGGCATTTATTAGTTTTACTTTACTCTTCATATATATGCAAAATCCTATTAAGATCGGACCACTATATCATATAGCTGCCATAGGAACGATCGGTCGAAAATTAAGTTTTTGTATGAAAAAACATTTTGTTTTTCAAGATATCTTGACCAAACTCGGCACTTATTAGTTTTGCTTTACTCCTCATATATATGCAAAATCCTATTAAGATCGGACCACTCTATCATATAGCTGCCATAGGAACGATCGGTCGAAAATTAAGTCGTGTGAAAAAACATTTTGATTATCAAGATATCTTGACCAAACTCGGCATTTACTATTTTCCCGGTACCTCTTAGATAGAGGCAAAGCACTATAAGCATTATGAAAAGGTTGGGTCTGCAAGGGTATTAGATCTTTGGCGTGCCGAAGATAGCCCTTCTTTCTCGTTTATCCTTACTATCTTTAATAAAAATGTTGTCATTATCTTCTATTTTCTGTACTAAATATGGTCCTAAATATACTGTTCTAATTTGTGCCCTGTTTCGTTTCTCATAAGTACTATATCTCCTACTTTTAATTCAAAGTTTTTTGTTTTTTCGTCATATGCTAATTTCTTATAAGCCTTGGCTTATTTTTTAACATAATTCTAGCTCTTTTGTATGCTATTTCTAATCGAAGCTTTATTTCCTTAGAATAGTCATCTAAATTATAAATAGGATCTATGTAATTAGTTTTGTGAACTGTTTCGGTAGTCTGCCAAATACAAGTTCGTATGGACAATACTCATGCGTTGCTGATGGTGTCGTGTTGAAGCAATAAGTGAAATATTGAACCCAGACATCCCAATCAGATTTGTCTGCAGAGATGTATGAACGAATGTATTCATTAAAAGTTCGATGACTTCGTTCTATTGTCCCTAATGTTTGATGATGATATGCAGTAGAGGTGAGATTCTCGATCTTCAAATACTTGCGTAAATCAGTTAAAATCTGGTTTTTATACTCTGTTCCCATGTCCGAGATGAACGTCTTCATTGGACCAAACTTGAGTATGAAATTTTCGAACTTTTGCGACATTATTTGCGCTTTTGCTTTTTATTGGAATGGCTACTAAATATTTTGTAAGGTCGCATATTAATGTGACTATATATTCATTACCATTTTCCGATTTGGGTAGCGGACCAACTGTATCCACTATCACTATATCGAAAGCATTCACAGGTGTTTCTGTAGGAGTCAGAGGAGTTTTTATGTGCGTCTTTGTTTTAGACATTTGGCATTTTTGACATCTACGTACGTACTCTTTTAAATGACGTGTCATATTTTTCCGGTGGTAGTGTCTTTTTATTTTCGCTTACGTTCTTGTTATGCCGCTAAGACCTCCTTGAATTGGGTCGTTATGGTATGTAGACAATATTTGTTGTATCTCTTTTTCATCTTTTATTTGGGTCACCGGCTGGAGTAGCGCTACTCTTAAAGATTTTAATATTTCATTGCCCATATTTTTAAAAGAATCTATTGAAACTGATTCAAAGATCTTTTCGCTCGGTGCCACTTTGAGTTGGCTGATTTTTTATATACCGACCTCTTTTTCGAGCCTTTGGAAGAACTGACCTAGTTCGAGAATTCCATAAATCGCTAACTTCAATTCTTGCGATAATTTAATTTCCATGTTTAAATAAACATTTAGATTCTGTTATGCGCAAGGTCACTACTTTTCGTACTTCATCATTTGTAATGACTTCATGTACGTTGGGCTTGGATACATTTTTATGACTTTGCCTTTGCAGAAGTTCATAATTTTCTACTGTACAGTTTTTATTTTGTCTACTTTGCCGCCTGGTAGTGACTTTCAGGACTTTATGTTGCATATCTTTGAGTTATTTTATATTTATACGCGAAAGTGCTCTGCTACGAAATTATCTTTCCCCTTTAGGTATTCTACTGTGAAGTCGTATTCTATAAGTTCTAAATGCATGCGAGTTAACTTCAAACTGGCATAAGTCATAGAAAAAAGATATGTCAATGGTCTGTGATCCGTTTTAATAGTAAAGTGTTTGCATAAATATATGGTCTAAAATGGGTAATTGCCCAATGAATTGCCGCTAACTCTTTTTCTGTTGTGCTCTTATTCCTTTCCCCTTTTGTAAATGAACGAGATGCATAAGCTATTGGGAGCTGAATTCCGTCACGGTTCTGAGTTAGAACAGCTCCGCAAGCTTGTTTACTGGCATCTGTTATAATGCAAAATTCTTTGCGAAAATCAGGATATTGTAATAATGTGGGGTGCATAAGCTTTTCTTTAAGGTATTGGAATGCGTTTTGGCATTCACTTGACCATTCAAAAGGAACATTCTTTTTCCATAATCTAGTTATGTGCCGTAAATAATCGGCGAAGTTTTTTATAAATCGACGATAATAATTGCAGAATGCTACAAATCGTCTCGCGCTGTCCGCTTCATGAGGGACAGGATAATTTTTGATGACGTCAAACTTCTTGTCATCTGGCAATACTCCTTTGTCAGTGCATCTGTGACCTAAAAATGTCACTTCATGCATGAAAAATGAACATTTTTCTGAATGCAACTTTAGGTTATATTTCCTACATACATTAAAAACATCAGTTAAGTTTTTAATCATGTGTTTTTCGGAACATCCTATCACCATTAAATCATCCATATAAAGAAATGCCTGGGAGGGTTCTAAGCCCGAGAATGCTATAGTCATCATTCTCTGAAATGAATTTGGTGATATTTTAAGACCAAATGGTAATCGCGTGAAGCGATATGAGCCATTGCTCGTTGAAAAAGATGTTATTTTTCTTGAATTTTCTTCAAGTTCAATTTGGTGGAAACCTGACATTAAGTCAAGGCATGAAAAGTATTTAGCTCTGCCCAGTTGGTCTAGAATATCATCAATTCTGGGGAGCGGGAATTTATCAGAAGGTAGTTTTTTGTTGATTTGGCGATAGTCAATTACTAATCGTCATTTCTTTTCTTCCGAATTTGGTAATGATTTTTTCGGAACTAACAAAAGTGGGCTGTTATACTCGGATACAGACGGTTCTACGATTTTGTCGTTTATTAATTTCCCTACTTGTTTTTGAATTTCTTTAACGTGGCTATGCGGGCTTCTGTAGTTTTTAATATAAATGGGTTCATCATCTTTAAGTCTTAATGTTTGTTTATAGAAATTATTTGTCGCTATTGATTCGGTTTCGAGTCCGAACACATCACTATACTTGGTGCATAATTCTGTTAGTTGACTTTTGAATTGTTCTGGAAAATTTGTCTTTAATTTTGAAAGTACTTGTTCGCTTCTATTTTCTGGATTAGTGCTATGAATGTCGTAATCTTTTAAGTTTTCATATTGGATTTTGTTTACTTTGACCAATTGGTCGAAACTAGTTGTGTTTAGAAGGCGAATGTATAAATGTTTGGATGCTGCTATTGTATTTGCAACATAAATTCCATTATGTATTTCTTGATTAGGAACAAATACATAATCATTTACTGTATTAATGTATATTTTTCGAATTACTTGGGATCTGGCTGGCAAGAGAACTGAATTGTTGCCAGCACTTTATGTTATCGGAACATGAATTGTGTGCCTTTTAAGGTTTCTAATAGATTCAAAGAATCTCGAAAACTTTGTAGATTTTCCTGCTTACCGTCAAACTCTGGTATCAGAGATGTGGCTAGCTTGATAAATTCTACAACTGTTTGTGCCATGTTTACTAATTTTGTATCTTCTATTTGGTCGTTTGTCAGTAGTGACTTATCAAATGTTACCGGTGTATTTAACACCGATGGTAGATAAAGCTGGAGATCATACTTTTTATTTAAGTTTACCAGATTATCTCTTAGACGCTGTAAAACGTCTGAAGTTTGTCAGTTTATTTTGACACTCGGTAACTAGACTCCTGATTTCATTGTACTCATATACAAGGATCTCAGTATGTTTAATTATGGTGGGTCTTAAAACTGGTGCGCTTTTATTAAGGCACTTGTATGATTTATCGAAATTTTCTCTATGCCGCTTTATCTTTTCTACTATTTGGGACCTGTCCATGTAAACTTCCGCTACTTAAATATTTTATTTAAGCAGTGGCTTAGACCTTATCTAAGTCGTTGGCTCGACTCATGTAACGCTTCCTCAGTGATTTTTTATGAAGAAGATAAATCTTCAGAAGGAGATTTACTGAAGCTATTACAATGAGTATTATTAGCAGTATGTTTGTTAACTGCACATGGGGAGTGGTGTCTACGACTTCTACTACGTTAACTACATTGGCAGTGTTATCATCTGCCTTTGATTGTTTTCCCCCCATATTCCTATATTGTCTGCCCTAGAATCGGATGCTCGTCAATAATTGTTTTTATTTTGACGTAGGGTAGTGTAGACAAGATTATTCCGCACTCTATTTTAGAACATGAATAGAGTGGACTTGTCAATGTGCCGAATGTTTCTATATATTCGGATTCGAACTCATATACTGATATGAATTCTCTATGCCTTTGCAAAATTTGTATGGCTCGCATACGAAAGTCTGTATAGTCGTTATATACTTTGTTAATCTTGTCCTCGATCATGCTAATTCTTGATCATAATTTTGAATTACCTAATGAGACAAGCGGAGCACTTATTTCTTTATATTCCAACTGAACGAATTAAAACTATTTAATTTCCTCTTTTTAATATTAATATTCATATATAGTATGGGATCATACATAAAATTAAAAAGGAATTATCTTTAAAAATTTACAAATGCGTAATGTTAAATTTGTTTTCGTTTACTTTTACAAGACAAGTTGTTGTTTGCATCGTTCATTTGAGGTTTTATTACATATATTTATTGAATTTGATGCTTGCATTGTTTACAAGTCGGGTTTTGTTTTGCTTGTTTGTTTTCTGCTTAAAACGCATCTTAAAATTTTTTTTTGTTTTTTTTACAATCTGTATTTTTCCTACCTATTGTTTCGAATGGCTGTACGGGCCAAACGTCTTGCCGGTCGACTCAATTGTCGTCGGGCATTACAATTTTTAAGTTTTATTTCTTACTATTTAATTTAATATGTTGGGCGCTGCCGGTACTGTTGTTATAGGGTCTTCTTCTTCTTCTTCCAACGCAGGCATAAGGGGCGGTTTGCCTCTCATGCAACTCGTCTTAGTTGCTTAGTATTCCCTCGTAGGCATAAGCGGCGGTTTGCCTCTCATGCAACTCGTCTTAGTTGCTTAGTATTCCCTCGTAGGCATAAGCGGCGGTTTGCCTCTCATGCAACTCGTCTTAGTTGCTTAGTATTCCCTCGTAGGCATAAGCGGCGGTTTGCCTCTCATGCAACTCGTCTTAGTTGCTTAGTATTCCCTCGTAGGCATAAGCGGCGGTTTGCCTCTCATGCAACTCCTCTTAGTTGCTTAGTATTCCCTCGTAGGCATGAGCGGCGGTTTGCCTCTCATGCATTGGTTGTCTCTGCTTCCTTAGTGCGGCAGGTGCCCTCGCAATGGGGGCTGTGGAAGGGGCCCTCACAATCTGGTGGGCATCTGCGTGGGCGTGCTGGTATTCAGTATATTTTTGTTTCCACAAGGAGTCCAGATTTTCATTATAATCATCAGTCGTGCACAAGTATGTTTTTAATGCCCCTCTCATTAGGGACACATATTTTCAACATATGTGTTTTTTTGTTCATAACGTTTTCCATTCAAATTCTTCAATATTCATTGGCGGTTGTGTATATATCATATCTTATCTTCCATTTTAACATTATACATTATCATTATACTTTTGTCCTTGTATTCCCATTTTGTCCACAATTAGTCGGGGATGTGATCAACCCTTGTTGCTGCGAGACGCTCGATCGCCCTGTGCTATTACTTTTTTACATGTTCGTGACACTTGTCACGGTCGCCATGTAAAAAGAGCACTTATTGTCAAAAAAAAAAAAGGCCAGCACGTCAGCGCTGTTTAGTATTTTTGTTCAGAATGAATTTATTCAGTTTTTATAATGTTCGCTTAGCCTATGGATATACATATGTATATACTTATGCTGTTATTCGTTAACAGCTACAAAGAGAGGGAGAGTGAGTAGCTCGCATATGCCTGTATTAGTGAGCATATATATTGCTCACGGAATGCGCTCAGACGGAGCGTGGGATATGCAGCATAAGCATAAACGGTCAGCTAGTAAGGCTAGTGAACCGCGCTGCGTAATATGAGACCGAGCCAATACATAATGTGGCTCTGGGCTCGTTTACCATATTATTGTTATTGTATGCAACAAAGTGCTGCATACTTTATATTTAAGTACGGTGTATTCTGTAAGGGCATATACGCACTACACTATAAAACATTAGTAACTCAACATATGGAGGCCCCTGCGAGATTTAACATTGCAGTGCACACAAGCAAAATAAATCTATTGCAAATTAAAATTATGATTATTCAAGTAGAACATAATCATCGTAAATTGTTATTGGGCAATTGTTATGGGCAAGTGCAAGCCGCCTGTGTGAGCTGACCATTGAAAGCTCCCAAGTATTCGCATATACATAAACGCCGCTAGTTGACTTCCGCGCTTTTCCCTTTGCGCGGTCATTAGCCGGCTCAACTTATATGCATACGCTTGTACATAAGCAGCTGCACAATTCGTCGCATATTGTGTGCTCAGTTTGGTGTTCTAATTTTGTGCTTGTGAAAAATGATGCAAGGCGAGAACACAGCTGATATGCAGTCAAACAGGGTGTCTTTTCTTAAGCGCAAAGCGGTTGCATTGTTCGAGCGAGCGAAGTGTATTGAAAATGAACTAACTGCGGATAAAATTAAAAAACTCTTGTGCCGTCGACTTGGAAGTGCACCTTTTGCTAATAGAACAAACTAAGTCTGCTTTTAATACCGCGCATAGCTCGCTAGAGGAGCTTAATGTCGATGCAATTGGCAGCAAATTACGCGATGATTTTGACTAGTTGATTGCCATGGTTGAAGCTCGCGTTGCGTAAATATTAAACCTTTCTTCGTCATGGGGATTTGCCAAACCAAACCTTGATCTTGGCCAACAGAACGCGCCTGCCCGAACTCAAATTACCACCATTTTCCGATGGTTATACCGAATATTCGGACCTTATCGCGATGTTTAAGTCAGTTGTCGGCAGGATACCGAGCTGTCTAATATTGAAAGGTTGCAGCATCTTCGATCATGTTTGTCTGGCCCTGCGTTGGATTCGGTTCGATCTTCGGAGTTTTCCGGTGCCAATTATCATGTGGCTCTGGATATCCTAAATAGAAGATTTAGTAACAAACATCAATGAGATTCTTTGGCTCAAGAGAGTAGATTCAGAGTCGGCTTCAAAATTGCGTGAGTTCTCGGACAAGGTCAATTCGCATATGCGTGCCTTACAGAATTTGGACAGTTTGGAGCAAATTTCAGGATGCATAATAGTCCACACGCTGCTTCAAAGGTTGGACACCCAGACTCAGACCAAATGGGAGGAGGCCACATTTCTGGAAAGGCGTAGTCAAAGGCTGGAGTGCGTGCAACATGCCATGTCATCCCATATAACCAATTATCAGGTGGGCAAATCCAACTATAACACTAACCACAGCAAAAGAGTGCTTGTAGCTGAGACTAATCAAAATGGGCGCAGTTTTTGTGACGCGTCTGGTCACGGGATCCACACCTGCAGTAGGTTCGGAAATTTGTCCCATCCATTCGGCATAAGGAAGTCAAGAAACTGGCCCTTTGTTATAACTGCCTAAGGAAGAGACACCAAACTCGGTCTTGGAGTAGTAGTCATTGTCGTACTTGTGGAGGAAAGCATCATACATTGTTGCATTTTGCCACTTCAAGAGAAGCTGAAGATCCGACACCATTACATACATTGGATGATTTGGGCGCCGCCACTTCGATTCCCTCCCACTCCACTACCTCATTTGCTGTCCAAGGTCTTCAGTCTGGCGTTGTGCTGCTGGCCACAGCAGTGCTACTGGTTAATAATAGTTCTGGTTCCTTGTTTCCCTGTAGGGCCTTATTAGACTCAGGCTCGCAGGTGCACATGGTCACATCCCGTTTCGCACAGAGACTTTAGTTAAGGAAAACCAGGTCGTCGACAGTTGTCATGGGTCTCGGAGACAAAAGCGTCTCTACTGAAGGATCAGCTGTTAGGATTCACATGAAGTCGCAGACTCAGATTATTCAGCCACCTTTGATACTCTTGGGACTCCAACAATTGCCGATAGTCAGCCCAGCTTCGTCATCGATACATCAGACTGGAAAATTCCACAGCGAGTGTATCTCTTAATTGGGGCGAACCCAGTGCCTGTTGTAAATACTTCCTCTCACATCATTGCGTCTTGAAAGAAGACAGCACCACAACTAAGTTGCGTATTGTGTTTGATGGCTCAGCGACTGCTGATTTTGGCCATTTTCTTAATGATGTACTGAAGGCGGGACCAATCATTCAAACTAAGTTGTTTCACATTCGCTTCCGCACATATCCTGATGCGCTGATAGCTAATATTTGCAAAATGTATCGTTGTGTCCGAGTGACTTCGCCTGATAGTTACTTCCAGTGCATCCTGTGGAGGGACTCACCTCACAAGGATATCGAAATCTTTGAATTAGATACAGTAACATGTGGGACCAAATCAGCAGCATTTCAGTCCGTGCGCGCAATGCACCAGTTGGCCTTTGATGAGCGTGATGCATTTCCAATTGGATCGGATGCCATCAATTAGGAGTTTTACGTTGACGATTTGATATCCGGAGCCAACTCAGTTTCTGAAGCCAAAGAGAAAATTCGTCAGACGGCTGGGATATTGTCTCGTGGAAACTTCAAGCTTCAAAAGTGCCGTTCCAGTCACCAAGAAGAACTCAATGGAATAGCTTATGAAGATAGGAAACAGTACTTGAAGTTCAATGATGAAAGCGATGTCACCAAGGCCATTGGTCTTGTATGGGATCCAGCGATCGACCAGTTGCTATTTTCATTTTCTGTTCTAGATTCTACTATTAAACCCTGCAGGCGATTAATTCTGTGTTAGTGTCGCCCGTTTTTATGATCCGGTTGGACTTTTGGGACCAGTCATAACTAAGGCAAAGATATTTCTTCATCAGCTTTATAAGGACAAATTAACTTGGGATGAAAGCTTGCCGATTGGACGTGATACGACCTATGGAGGGAGCTATGCAGCAGTTTTCGCGACATTCGCCATTGTTCGTTTCCCAGAGTAGTACTCTTCGAAGGAGCTGATGTTCAAATACATGGATTTTGCTATGCCAGTGTGGAGGCCTATGGAGCCTGCATCTACGTGGTGGCCAGGAGTCTACTAGCCACAAGTCGTATCCTTTGCTCCAAGTCTTGAGTCGCACCATTAAAAACATTGACTGTCCCAAAACTGGAATTATGTGGAGCGTCGATTAGCCAGCGATCTGATGTCAGCCAGTTTTATTGCTGGTGCGGTTCGTCCGTTGTCCTATCCTGAATAAGAGATGAGCCCTTCAAATTTAACGTTTCCGTTGCAAATCGTGTGGCTGCCATACAAGAACTCACTGCCAGTATGGAGTGGTGATATGTTCCGACGGTTATAAGTCAAGCTGACATTCTTTTTTTCAGAGGCAGAATTCCCGGCGTCCTAGTCCAATCAAAGCTCTGTATTCACGGTCCATTGTATCTATTAGATGGCGTCCTGTCCATATGAAACTCCAACTATTGAATTGAGAGAGAGTACTAATCATTAAGTCTCCACATGCAGATTTAACTCAGAGATGAAAGCACACAAGCTCACTAGACTTCCTTCGCCCCTGTTCTCCGCACTTTGGTGGACTATGGGAGGCGGCAGTAAAGTTGGCCAAGCACCATTTCTATCACTCTATCGCTATCGGGCGCGCTTTAGTCACTTTTGAAGAGTTTCGTACTCTTGTTTGCCAAATCACAGCTATTATTAACTCACGCCCATTATTCTGGCTTTCGGAGAACCCAGCAGATCTAGATGTCCTAACTCCTGCTCATCTACGTCTTGGTGGTCCTCCATCAGCCATCGTCGAGCCAGACTTGACCAAATTAAGCTACGACCGTTTGGATGGCTGGCAGCGTGTGACTCAGCTATTTCGAGCTCGATGGCGAGAAGAGTACCTCAACTTGCTACAACAACGAGCTGAATGGCGCACTCAAGCACAAGCATTGTGCATCAACGAAATGGTCCTCGTTAAAGACGAAAATCTGCCTCCCATGCGGTGGCCGCTTGGTAGGATAATTAGCTTGATTCCTGGGAAGGATGGAGTCAATCGTGTAGCTGATATGAAGACCACGGCTGGAATCATCTGAAGAGCCGTAAACAAGCTGTGTCTGCTGCCCCTCAAGGATCCTGTTGAAAGTTAGGCTTCCAACGGTAGGAATATGTTGGAATCTGCAGCAGCCGCATCAAATCAGTATAAGCAAACATTCATCTAAACATAAGAAGAGGTCGTAATTTTGGTCTAGTGGAACAGCTGTTTATTATAAACAAGGCTGGCAAGCCTTTCTTGCACTTGTCGCAGCTGCTATAATGGCATATTCTAGTCAGTTAGTTCGTTGTTGATCGAGGCGACGCGAAGAACCATTTCCGAGCCACAGCCAAATAACCTTACAATTTATATAAATTTGCCTAATAAACTAAATAATAACGTGTTGTTGTGAAAAGCCAAAAATGTACTTATTTCTTGGTTTAGGCTCTTAACAGTTGCTAAAAAACATTAGTAACTCAACAATTAGTTTGCTGGGATGGAGGGCTCCTAGTACTTTCATGGGATAGGGAGAGAAGTGCATATACATGGCTCGACTCACACATACGCGATTCACGAGTCACACACATGCGGCCGGGATTGCTCACGTGGTCGGCAGGCTAAGCCCCGATTCACACATGTACGGCCGGGATTGCACACGCGGTCGGCACATGTACTGAACACTAGGCTATGGGAAGAGGTATATTAAACACCGGATAACTCTGGTGCCCGAGGTTAGGATTAATAGGAAATGAAAAGAACTTATCGACTATCTTTACTTACTTTATTTTTTTTTCATATTCACTTACTACACTACCCTACAAGATTTCCCTAAACTAAGGCCCTGCGGCACTGTTCGGAACCTTAGCGCTCCAAGTCTAATTATCTTACATTTCCTTGACAACCAAGTACTCATCTTGATGCTCGATCAAAAAGTGCCGTTGAATTGAAGTTGCGCTCTCGAAGACGGTTGCTGCGTCGGCTGGCGGTTAATACTGAAGTCTACTTTTGAGGGGCTCCTTACCCTTAACTATGCGCTTTTCCCAATAATACTAACGAATTATAAGCTTAACAGTTTTTTGCTTTTAGATAACTACTCTCTTATTTTAATAACTCGTACAACTAACAAAACTCAATCGACTTTTTTGGTCTGACTTTTGGATGGTCTCTGTCGGCGTAGGGTTCCTGAACGTGGCTTTTAGTGTGACTGCCTCCGGGCTCAGGTGCGCCTCTTTGTCGAGCACCGACAAGCAGGTAGTGCCGGTTGGCTCTGCGCGTGTTATGGGCATCGCGTCCTCGTCTCTAATCTGCTGCTTCTCCATAACCATCTTGCAGACAGCAATTGGCGCCACCCAAGACCTAGATTATCACCATGGGCGAGTGGCCACGGCTCAGCAACTATGGTTATCTTTCCCAGGCAGAGAAGGACCCTCTTGGCACTCGCGGGCGAACGCGGCACGCCGCGGTCTTTTTGGGGATCGGTAGCGGCGTTCCCCTGACGCTGGGGTGCCGTTGGCTTCCATTTCGGTGACGCTTACCCAGAGTAACCGTTTGTCGATAGTAGTCCATTTCCCTTCTCGAGGACCTTTGGCAGATAGCGTAGAGTTATTCGAAGAAACTGGCTATTCGTGTCTATCTCCAAACGTTATGTGGCGAAGCGGTGGCGGAATAGTGGTTCCTCTGATTCGTCCTCGGTATATGGTTCGTAAGCTCGCCCTGCGTCTCGCCACCTCCGGGCCCCACTCCGATTCAAAATGAAGCTCCGTTATTGCCCCACCCTAGCAACTGAGTTCAATCCCCTGCGTCCGCGTGGATCTAGTCATTGCTACTAATCCTTCTCTGTTCTCTGTTACATTTCCGCCAAGCCGCCTCCATGACCAGCGTAGACCTGCCTCTGCATTTCTACGTTCCGCCTTTTGGGCTTCTATTTTTTTTTTTTGTTTTTCTTTTTTTTTTAAAGCGACTCCCGATGCAACGTACTGCATCCCCCCTACCTCCCGCCCAACCGAATGAGAGACGCATTCGTGTAACGTACGACACGAAATGCAGAGTATATATGAAAAAAATAGTAAAAAAAAAATTATACAAGCTACAAGTATGTGTACAAATACAATTACAAATAAAATAATACTATCTATTTGCTAAATAGTTTAGAATAGAAGACTTTATACGTGGTAGCCACACACGGTAGCCACACACGAGGATATCAATTTAAACCACGAAGGGCACACAGCAAGATTGTTTCCGAACCGACTTAATTCTGTCCTGATGAGCCATACTCTAGAATACGTCGTACCAAAGATCGTCGGACTCCTTCACCCATCGCTTGATGAAACCCATAACTATTCTGAACTTATTAACCACGGTCTTAACATGAGAGTCTAATTTAAGTGACACCTAGATCAATAACTCCATTAGAAATACATTTAACACGCTCGAGCGGTACCCTATCAAGGATTTAAGAAACCAATTGAGGAGGGCCTCTATAGGTCATTACATTACATTTAGAGCAGTTTAAGTTTAGAAGGTTGGCTAGACACCAAGCCTGAAACGCATCAATATCAGCTTGTAAGAGATAACATGATAACATATTTTTATATGAAAGGCATAATCTTACATTTTCAGCATACATTAATACTCGAGAGTGAGACAGTAACGAGGGAATGTCATTGATGAAAAGAGTAAAGAGCAGCGGGCCAAAATGACTACCTTGAGGAACACCGAAAGTCACCAGAAACGTTTAGAAAACGAATTTCTGAAAAGAACCTTTTGGATTATATCACGTAAATACTCTGAAATCCAGTTCTAAAGATTAACTGGGAAGCCGAGAAGGCTTCAAGGAGGAGGCAGCAAGAAGTGGTTGACAAAGTCAAAGCCTTACTGAAATCAGTATACTTGACGCCAGTCTGCATTCTTTTCTTAATCACATCAATTACAAACGAAGTAAAGATATTATAATTCTCTCATAAGCTATAGGTATAACGGATACTTTGGAAATACATCCATAGTTTTCGACATCAGACTTATCCCTTTCTTATGGAGAGGGATAATGTAAATGGTCGGAAAAGATAAAGTGCTTACGGACAATTAAAAAAGTTTTAGAACGGTTTAAAAAAAAATATGTATGCTGCAGCGCAGTATCTAAGCATGCATAAAGGAACACCCTCAGGGCCCGGTGAGTAAGCCGGCTTGATAGTGTTAAGGTCGCTAAGAAGCGACCTTTCGGTAACAATGGGATTTAAGATGCAGTTCGACATCTGCAACTGATAAGGATAAAGCTAATTTTTATTATACCTAGAGCAGGAGTAGGTAGTTTGAAAATAGTTTGCGAACAGATCGGCTAAGCCTGGATCAGTGACGCGCTAACATCTGATTATATGAAAATTAAAGGCGCCGAAGGTACTCCTTATAGCAGATGGAATTTTGAGGGGAAAAATTTGATCGGACAACTACATAACGGGAGCAATCAGAATGATTTCCCGATTTCTTAAACTTTTTATGACACCTCGACTTCACGTTTTTTGACCTCATTTGGGAACCAGGGAAGCCTATCAGTCCTCGCTCGATGATCAAGAGGAGCGCAGACATCAAAAGTCGAGTACAAGGTATCATAAAAAAGTTAATTGGCAACATCAATGTCTGCATAATTGTACAGTTGGGATCAGTCGACCTGTAAAATAAGATCATTTATCTTATGAAAATCAGCCTTTCTGAAACAACGCGTACGTTCAGTTAATTCCGATTCCTTAATAGGGACTCGGCCTGGTAAAATCCATAAGCGGATTGATCCTGTGCACAACACTGTTGAACAAATCCAACACGAAAATTAGATCAAGAGAGCTGTTTCTTGAATTGCACACACTGCTCACCTGTTCTTACGGCCATTTAATGTAGGCCATTAATAAATTCGTGTGACAAAAACGGCAACAGAAAGTTTGAGTCTGAAGGCGATGACTAATCGATGTCGGGGAGATTATAGTAAAACCACTAAAAGGTCCTTATCAGAAAGTAGGGAGGATATAGATTTAATAGAATTAAATGGATTTGATAAGTGAACAAGTAAGATAAAGGGGTTATATAAGAACATGAAATAAATATAGAAAAACTTCCAAATGCAACTATTACAGCCACCAACTCAATCTCTGAGATGGAATGATCAATGCGTTCCGACGATAGAGCAGACTCAACCGCTATAAGTACTCCTCCTCCGATTCGGGAAGTTCGATCACACATGTAAGTGGTGTATTTGGAGGTAAAAATTGAAGAGTCTGAGATGTCCGGCTTCAGCCAGGTCTCAGTGAAGGCGATAATTTGATAATTAAAAACTAAAGAGTCTCAATACAGGTTAGCAAGTTTAGATTTAAGACCTCTAACATTCTGGTAGGCAAGCTCGAAAGAAGATATTCGTTTTTTGACGCATCAACTGAAGTTTTTGAGCCATTAGAAATAGGTGGTAATAAACTCGGAACCCGATTTTTCTTTGGGCCTTATATTCTTTTACTATCAAATGCTTCGGGTAAAAGTCTTTACAACAAATATCAGTAAATATTTCGGGCGGAACACTTATTTTAAAGGACGCAATATCCCTTTAATAAGAGACTTCAAATTCTCCTGGGGCTTGAAATTTTACCTGAATAAATGCGTTCACATCATCTGATGAGAAGTGAGTGGCAAGCCAAAAAATTAAAATATTTCTCTTCGGTGGAAACACTATTAAATATGGTACCTAAGACAGCCGGTAGTCCAGACGAGGAGCCTTCTAGCAGCTGTTGTAAAATTAATTGTTGCTGTTGCCCATTCGGAACACCTACGACAGCGGACGACACGGATAACTCAACTGGTAATTCTCGTGCCGATGTCACACTTAGCGGGACAGAATCAGAATGTCCACAGAAGACCTCATAGCTACTGCTGAATTGCAGTCGGAGGCTAAAGAGTGTTAGGCAACGTGAAATCACAAGGAGTGGGCTTTTTAGACCCAGGAGACTCATCCAACAGTTATTAAATTATTAATTGGGTGTCCAGGGCTGTGAGCTGATCGTTAAGTTTGCGAAAACCAACAATCAGACTGGTCTGACGCATAAACGCACGCATTTCGCCATCAATCACCATACACTAGTCACAACTATAGTGCAAACCATTTCGTTTGGCAGTAGCAACCTCCATTATAGCCCGCACACTTAAAATGCACGACATTATCACACAGCCAACAAGGTATGCTGGATTGACTTGCCGCAATTTAAATTTGTGAATTTTTATGGTATACTATAATGGGTCTCTACTGTAATAACGTAGCTAAATGTATATAGTTAGATATTTAGAATAGATTAAGAGAGCACAAGTTTTAAAGAAACGAGAAAGAAGGGCTATCTTCGGCACGCCAAAGATCTAATATCCTTGCAAACCCAACCTTTTCATAATGCTCATAGTGCTTTGCCCCTATCTAAGAAGTACCGGGAAAATAGTAAATGCCGAGTTTGGTCAAGATATCTTGATAAATAAAATGTTTTTTCATACAAAAACTTAATTTTCGACCGACCTTTCCTATGGCAGCCATATGATATAGCGGTCCGATATTAATAGGATTTTGCACATATATGAGGAGTAAAGTAAAACTAATAAATGCCGAGTTTGGTCAAGATATCTTGAAAAACAAAATGTTTTTTTTATACAAAAACTTTATTTTCGACCGATCGATCCTATGGCAGCTATATGATATAGTGGTCCGATCTTAATAGGATTTTGCATATATATGAGGAGCATAGTAAAACTAATAAATGCCGAGTTTGGTCAAGATATCTTGAAAAACAAAATGTTTTTTCATACAAAAACTTAATTTTCGACCGACCTTTCCTATGGCAGCTATATGATATAGTGGTCCGATCTTAATAGGATTTTGCATATATATGAGGAGCATAGTAAAACTAATAAATGCCGAGTTTGGTCAAGATATCTTGAAAAACAAAATGTTTTTTCATCCAAAAACTTAATTTTCGACCGATCATTCCTATGGCAGCTATATGATATAGCAGTCCGATATTAATAGGATTTTGCACATATACGAGGAGCATAGTAAAACTAATAAATGCCGAGTTTGGTCAAGATATCTTGAAAAAGAAAATGTTTTTTCATACAAAAACTTAATTTTCGACCGATCATTCAGCTATATGATATAGCGGTCCGATATCAATAGGATTTTGCACATATATGAGGAGTAAAGTAAAACTAATATATACCGAGTTTGGTCAAGATATCTTGAAAAACAAAATGTTTTTTTATAAAAAAACTTAATTTTCGACCGATCGATCCTATGGCAGCTATATGATATAGTGGTCCGATCTTAATAGGATTTCGCATATATATGAGGAGTAAAGTAAAACTAATAAGTGCCGAGTTTGGTCAAGATATCTTGATAAACAAAATGTTTTTTCATACAAAAACTTAATTTTCGACCGATCGTTCCTATGGCAGCTATATGATAAGGTGGTCCGATTCAGCTGGTTTTCACATATGTGATTCGTGCAACAGAAAGAGGGACTTCTGCAAAGTTTCATTAAGATAGCTTTAAAACATAACGCATAGAAACAGACAGACGGACAGAATGACGTAGCTATATCGACTCGGCTGTTGCTGCTGATTAAAAAGAGTATACAATATTTAAAGAATAACAAGTAAGAGTTTCTAGTCGGGAGCTCCCGACTAGGGGATACCCTGAACCCTCTTCCTTCAACATCAAATGGATATATATATTTTATTTTAGAAGCTATATGTCAAGTTTGGTGACTCTAGCTCTTATTATTTACCAAAATTGCCCAAAAAACAGGATATCGATATCGATTATCGATTGCTTGAAAACAGAGTAAGTTATCGATTATCGGAAATAAACTCGATCTGCGCGGGAACTAGGAGCACCTACATCTAAAATTTCAAGTCTCTAGCTCTTACAGGTTCTGAAATCCTTGCGTTCATACATACGGTCGGACGGACGGACGGACGGACAGACAGACGGACATGGCTAGATCGACTCGGCTATTGATACTGATCAAAAATATATACATACTTTATGGGGTCGGAGATGCTTCCTTCTGCCTGTTACATACATTTGGATTTCGCACAAATACAATATATAAATAATTAAAATACCGGTATTTTATTAAATCAAAAACAAGACGGATATCACAAAAAAAAACGCGTCTGTTCGCTTCAAGAGAAAACAAAAATTGATTTTCGACTTTTCTCTACTCTGTTGCCGAGCAGGTGCTCCCTTTTCATGACCTTCCTTCCTTCGGTTCCTTCTTCGTGTCTTCCCCATTCTGCTGCCGAGCAGGTGCTGTCGCTTCTTGACGCTTGAGGTCTTCTTTCGACTATTTTCGTGTACTAGGCCCAACCGGTGCCGTCACCGCAGTATATTGTAATGCCCATTGCACCCAAAAAAATCCATCCCAATAAAAAAAAGGTGCCCTTGACAGGTTCAAACACGCAACTGACCGCATTACTTGCTGTCGACTGTACTCAACAGCCACACGAGCCATCAATTGCGCAGTTACATAACAGAACATACAGTTTTTTATTAACTTGATTTATAGCTATGAGGTAAAAGCGGGATGAAGTGATAGCTATAAAATGATAGATACTTGATATAAATGGACTAGTCTAAAAGCAACATATTAATTTCGTGACCGTAGATCTTAATATTTACCGAAATTTCTCAAAGAACATGATTTTGATATCGATATTTATCGATTACTTGGGAACGGGACAAGTTATCATATACCGGAAACAAACTCGATCTGCGCAGGCACTAGGTGGACCCACAGCTAATTTCTGTCTCTAGCTCTTATAGGTTCTGATTGTGGACATGGCAAGATCAACTCGGATATTGATGCTGATCAAGAATATATATACTTACGGGGTCGAAAATGCTTCCTTCTGTCTGTTACATACATTTTCACAAATACACAATACCCTTTTTACCCACTTCAAATGGGTAAGGATATAAAAAGCACTTGTTTTAATTTTGACCATATCTCACTATTGTCTTTGTCTCTGTCTTTCCCTTTGTTTCTTATAATTTTCTTTTCTCATGTTTTTTTTTTTGTACACACCAACAAAATCTAAGAAAATAATTCACTTGATGGTTTTTTTACATTTAATCCTCATCCATTTAACTGTTTTTGTACTTGTCTGTTTTTATTGTTCTCTCCTTTTTTTTATTAAGCACATCCGTTGTCATAGCTTTCGCCAACTCTGCTGACGAATTCTACTCTTCACCGCGCCCGAGCTAAATTCGTCCAACTGTACAGCCGCTGTCGCAACGTCTTAACAGCCTTTCGTTATCTTTCTGCCCTCCGCTTTGTGTGCTCGATTTTAAACACATTTTTGTTGCCTAAATTTTGCAGGTGTTAATTCTATCGCCTAATATAGAGTATGAAATGCTCTTGCTAGGGTATGCTCGACTACCTAAAACCCTAGATTTTGCAAAAGCCATATATGATGTATTATTTTCCCCTCATCCTCTGAAACACTTACTTTGGCATACTTGCAGGGCTTTAATCCGCAAACATGCCACGCACCAAAATGCCTCCTGGGCCCCTACTCGAGCGCCACTTGTAAGGCAGCTACTGGACGGGGTACAGCTGTCAGTCTTACTAGGACTAGCAATATACAAGAAATTTGTTAGTTTGCGGGGATGTTGGTTTTAAAGAGGGCAGAGGAAGTACTTCAAACAAACTACGACTTATAATACTTTCATCATAGGATAGGGAGATAAGTGCATACACATGACCGGGATTGGCAGGCAGGTCACGATTCACACATGTTAGGCACGCCAGATTATGTCAAGAGGTTATATTAAACACCGGCTAACTCTTGTTCCGAGGTTAGGATTAATAGGAAATTAAACGAACTAATCGACTTTCTTAACTATCTACATTTTAATGTTATTTACATTTTTTGACCTCATTTGGGAACCAGGGAAGCCTATCAGTCCTCGCTCGATGATCAAGAGGAGCGCAGACATCAAAAGTCGAGTACAAGGTATCATAAAAAAGTTAATTGGCAACATCAATGTCTGCATAATTGTACAGTTGGGATCAGTCGACCTGTAAAATAAGATCATTTATCTTATGAAAATAAGCCTTCCTGAAACAACGCGTACGTTCAGTTAATTCCGATTCCTTAATAGGGACTCGGCCTGGTAAAATCCATAAGCGGATTGATCCTGTGCACAACACTGTTGAACAAATCCAACACGAAAATTAGATCAAGAGAGCTGTTTCTTGAATTGCACACACTGCTCACCTGTTCTTACGGCCATTTAATGTAGGCCATTAATAAATTCGTGTGACAAAAACGGCAACAGAAAGTTTGAGTCTGAAGGCGATGACTAATCGATGTCGGGGAGATTATAGTAAAACCACTAAAAGGTCCTTATCAGAAAGTAGGGAGGATATAGATTTAATAGAATTAAATGGATTTGATAAGTGAACAAGTAAGATAAAGGGGTTATATAAGAACATGAAATAAATATAGAAAAACTTCCAAATGCAACTATTACAGCCACCAACTCAATCTCTGAGATGGAATGATCAATGCGTTCCGACGATAGAGCAGACTCAACCGCTATAAGTACTCCTCCTCCGATTCGGGAAGTTCGATCACACATGTAAGTGGTGTATTTGGAGGTAAAAATTGAAGAGTCTGAGATGTCCGGCTTCAGCCAGGTCTCAGTGAAGGCGATAATTTGATAATTAAAAACTAAAGAGTCTCAATACAGGTTAGCAAGTTTAGATTTAAGACCTCTAACATTCTGGTAGGCAAGCTCGAAAGAAGATATTCGTTTTTTGACGCATCAACTGAAGTTTTTGCGCCATTAGAAATAGGTGGTAATAAACTCGGAACCCGATTTTTCTTTGGGCCTTATATTCTTTTACTATCAAATGCTTCGGGTAAAAGTCTTTACAACAAATATCAGTAAATATTTCGGGCGGAACACTTATTTTAAAGGACGCAATATCCCTTTAATAAGAGACTTCAAATTCTCCTGGGGCTTGAAATTTTACCTGAATAAATGCGTTCACATCATCTGATGAGAAGTGAGTGGCAAGCCAAAAAATTAAAATATTTCTCTTCGGTGGAAACACTATTAAATATGGTACCTAAGACAGCCGGTAGTCCAGACGAGGAGCCTTCTAGCAGCTGTTGTAAAATTAATTGTTGCTGTTGCCCATTCGGAACACCTACGACAGCGGACGACACGGATAACTCAACTGGTAATTCTCGTGCCGATGTCACACTTAGCGGGACAGAATCAGAATGTCCACAGAAGACCTCATAGCTACTGCTGAATTGCAGTCGGAGGCTAAAGAGTGTTAGGCAACGTGAAATCACAAGGAGTGGGCTTTTTAGACCCAGGAGACTCATCCAACAGTTATTAAATTATTAATTGGGTGTCCAGGGCTGTGAGCTGATCGTTAAGTTTGCGAAAACCAACAATCAGACTGGTCTGACGCATAAACGCACGCATTTCGCCATCAATCACCATACACTAGTCACAACTATAGTGCAAACCATTTCGTTTGGCAATAGCAACCTCCATTATAGCCCGCACACTTAAAATGCACGACATTATCACACAGCCAACAAGGTATGCTGGATTGACTTGCCGCAATTTAAATTTGTGAATTTTTATGGTATACTATAATGGGTCTCTACTGTAATAACGTAGCTAAATGTAATGTAGTAAATGCCGAGTTTGGTCAAGATATCTTGATAAATAAAATGTTTTTTCATACAAAAACTTAATTTTCGACCGACCTTTCCTATGGCAGCTATATGATATAGTGGTCCGATCTTAATAGGATTTTGCATATATATGAGGAGTAAAGTAAAACTAATAAGTGCCGAGTTTGGTCAAGATATCTTGAAAAACAAAATGTTTTTTCATACAAAAACTTAATTTTCGACCGATCATTCAGCTATATGATATAGCGGTCCGATATTAATAGGATTTTGCACATATATGAGGAGTAAAGTAAAACTAATAAATGCCGAGTTTGGTCAAGATATCTTGAAAAACAAAATGTTTTTTTTATACAAAAACTTTATTTTCGACCGATCGATCCTATGGCAGCTATATGATATAGTGGTCCGATCTTAATAGGATTTTGCATATATATGAGGAGCATAGTAAAACTAATAAATGCCGAGTTTGGTCAAGATATCTTGAAAAACAAAATGTTTTTTCATACAAAAACTTAATTTTCGACCGACCTTTCCTATGGCAGCTATATGATATAGTGGTCCGATCTTAATAGGATTTTGCATATATATGAGGAGCATAGTAAAACTAATAAATGCCGAGTTTGGTCAAGATATCTTGAAAAACAAAATGTTTTTTCATCCAAAAACTTAATTTTCGACCGATCATTCCTATGGCAGCTATATGATATAGCAGTCCGATATTAATAGGATTTTGCACATATACGAGGAGCATAGTAAAACTAATAAATGCCGAGTTTGGTCAAGATATCTTGAAAAAGAAAATGTTTTTTCATACAAAAACTTAATTTTCGACCGATCATTCAGCTATATGATATAGCGGTCCGATATCAATAGGATTTTGCACATATATGAGGAATAAAGTAAAACTAATATATACCGAGTTTGGTCAAGATATCTTGAAAAACAAAATGTTTTTTTATAAAAAAACTTAATTTTCGACCGATCGATCCTATGGCAGCTATATGATATAGTGGTCCGATCTTAATAGGATTTCGCATATATATGAGGAGTAAAGTAAAACTAATAAGTGCCGAGTTTGGTCAAGATATCTTGATAAACAAAATGTTTTTTCATACAAAAACTTAATTTTCGACCGATCGTTCCTATGGCAGCTATATGATAAGGTGGTCCGATTCAGCTGGTTTTCACATATGTGATTCGTGCAACAGAAAGAGGGACTTCTGCAAAGTTTCATTAAGATAGCTTTAAAACATAACGCATAGAAACAGACAGACGGACAGAATGACGTAGCTATATCGACTCGGCTGTTGCTGCTGATTAAAAAGAGTATACAATATTTAAAGAATAACAAGTAAGAGTTTCTAGTCGGGAGCTCCCAACTAGGGGATACCCTGAACCCTCTTCCTTCAACATCAAATGGATATATATATTTTATTTTAGAAGCTATATGTCAAGTTTGGTGACTCTAGCTCTTATTATTTACCAAAATTGCCCAAAAAACAGGATATCGATATCGATTATCGATTGCTTGAAAACAGAGTAAGTTATCGATTATCGGAAATAAACTCGATCTGCGCGGGAACTAGGAGCACCTACATCTAAAATTTCAAGTCTCTAGCTCTTACAGGTTCTGAAATCCTTGCGTTCATACATACGGTCGGACGGACGGACGGACGGACAGACAGACGGACATGGCTAGATCGACTCGGCTATTGATACTGATCAAAAATATATACATACTTTATGGGGTCGGAGATGCTTCCTTCTGCCTGTTACATACATTTGGATTTCGCACAAATACAATATATAAATAATTAAAATACCGGTATTTTATTAAATCAAAAACAAGACGGATATCACAAAAAAAAACGCGTCTGTTCGCTTCAAGAGAAAACAAAAATTGATTTTCGACTTTTCTCTACTCTGTTGCCGAGCAGGTGCTCCCTTTTCATGACCTTCCTTCCTTCGGTTCCTTCTTCGTGTCTTCCCCATTCTGCTGCCGAGCAGGTGCTGTCGCTTCTTGACGCTTGAGGTCTTCTTTCGACTATTTTCGTGTACTAGGCCCAACCGGTGCCGTCACCGCAGTATATTGTAATGCCCATTGCACCCAAAAAAATCCATCCCAATAAAAAAAAGGTGCCCTTGACAGGTTCAAACACGCAACTGACCGCATTACTTGCTGTCGACTGTACTCAACAGCCACACGAGCCATCAATTGCGCAGTTACATAACAGAACATACAGTTTTTTATTAACTTGATTTATAGCTATGAGGTAAAAGCGGGATGAAGTGATAGCTATAAAATGATAGATACTTGATATAAATGGACTAGTCTAAAAGCAACATATTAATTTCGTGACCGTAGATCTTAATATTTACCGAAATTTCTCAAAGAACATGATTTTGATATCGATATTTATCGATTACTTGGGAACGGGACAAGTTATCATATACCGGAAACAAACTCGATCTGCGCAGGCACTAGGTGGACCCACAGCTAATTTCTGTCTCTAGCTCTTATAGGTTCTGATTGTGGACATGGCAAGATCAACTCGGATATTGATGCTGATCAAGAATATATATACTTACGGGGTCGAAAATGCTTCCTTCTGTCTGTTACATACATTTTCACAAATACACAATACCCTTTTTACCCACTTCAAATGGGTTAAGGATATAAAAAGCACTTGTTTTAATTTTGACCATATCTCACTATTGTCTTTGTCTCTGTCTTTCCCTTTGTTTCTTATAATTTTCTTTTCTCATGTTTTTTTTTTTGTACACACCAACAAAATCTAAGAAAATAATTCACTTGATGGTTTTTTTACATTTAATCCTCATCCATTTAACTGTTTTTGTACTTGTCTGTTTTTATTGTTCTCTCCTTTTTTTTATTAAGCACATCCGTTGTCATAGCTTTCGCCAACTCTGCTGACGAATTCTACTCTTCACCGCGCCCGAGCTAAATTCGTCCAACTGTACAGCCGCTGTCGCAACGTCTTAACAGCCTTTCGTTATCTTTCTGCCCTCCGCTTTGTGTGCTCGTTTTTAAACACATTTTTGTTGCCTAAATTTTGCAGGTGTTAATTCTATCGCCTAATATAGAGTATGAAATGCTCTTGCTATATATGCCATATATGATGTATTATTTTCCCCTCATCCTCTGAAACACTTACTTTGGCATACTTGCAGGGCTTTAATCCGCAAACATGCCACGCACCAAAATGCCTCCTGGGCCCCTACTCGAGCGCCACTTGTAAGGCAGCTACTGGACGGGGTACAGCTGTCAGTCTTACTAGGACTAGCAATATACAAGAAATTTGTTAGTTTGCGGGGATGTTGGTTTTAAAGAGGGCAGAGGAAGTACTTCAAACAAACTACGACTTATAATACTTTCATCATAGGATAGGGAGATAAGTGCATACACATGACCGGGATTGGCAGGCAGGTCACGATTCACACATGTTAGGCACGCCAGATTATGTCAAGAGGTTATATTAAACACCGGCTAACTCTTGTTCCGAGGTTAGGATTAATAGGAAATTAAACGAACTAATCGATTTTCTTAACTATCTTCATTTTAATGTTATTTACATACTACGAGCTACCCTACATGATTTCCCTAAGCTAAAGCCCTGCCGCACTGTTCGGAGCCCTAGCGCTCCGCTGCACACACTAAGTCTCCTTTTTTACTTTTCTTTGATACTCAAGAACTCACCCTGACGCTCGAACATAAAGTGCCGGTTCGCTAGTGAGCTAACGAGCCAATAAATCTGTTATATGATAGGATCATCATGTGTAGCCTTAGCTATGTTATTAAAGTGTCGCTATCTATGTTAAGAATAACAGCATCATAAGTATATATCGATAAGGAAATAAATGTAGTATCGATAAGAATAAAGGCTATGGAGATGAAATGTGAGGTAGTCTAAAATAATTCCTGGAAGAACTGCAAGTAACGGTGAACAACAACCATCAAACCGACGGGTGCAACAGGGGGATCAGGAAAGTAAAGTCGGCGATTTGTTGCAGCTAGAAGATGGTCACACTGAAGAAAGACCACGGTCGCCAGGTGGTAACGCTGGTGTAGCTGATCACACGGGTGCAGCTGGCAGCGCTGTTGCAGTTGGCTACGGTGGAAGAATCGACGAAATTGGCAACGCTATCGGAGACAATTTAAATGCTTGCATTCAAACTGGAGCGATGAATTTGGCCAAGGAAATTTGATTAGAATTTACTGGAGAAAGTGAGGTGCGTAAATGGGTACTGCAATTCTCCAATGTGGCCAAAATCTACAAGCTAATTGAGATGCAACAGCACTTGCTTTGTATCAGTAAATTGAAAGGTGTTGCTTTGAAGTGATTCCATGCAGACCCTTTGCGCATCATTGCTCCGATTGACTAGATGCTAAACCAATTGGTTTTGGCGTTCGGTGGAAGATTTTTAAAATCAGAACTACGCCAGAAGTTTGAGGATCGGGCTTGGAAACCAGATGAGGTGTTCGCCACATACTTTAGCGAAAAAAAAATATTGGCACAGGACATTAATATTGATGTAGAGGAGTTAATGGAGGGTATTATTTGAGGCATACCTTGCTAAAACTTGCGTATTCAAGCTAGTATGCATTGTTTTACCAATCCGGCTCAAATCTGGCGTGCGTTTGCATCTTTAAAATGGCCAATCAAACGGACACGAAACACTGTAGTAAAACAAGCTGCACAGGAAACACAAGCGGACAAACAACAACACTGCTACAATTGCAATGTCAAGGGCCATTGGGCTAAAGATTTCTTAAAGCCTAAACGGCATCCAGGATCTTGCTATGCTTGCGGTTCAAAAGATCACCTAATAACAGGATGTCCAAATACGAAGTCTGTTGTGGAAAAGAAATATGTAAGATACTTAAGAATTAATTTTAGTAACTCATTTAAGAAATCAATAATTGCAGCATGCCTCATAGACTCTGACAGCCTTATTTCATTTTTAAAGCAAAAGTTTGCTCCATTAGGAACTAAGCGTACACCAGATGCGAGTTCGTATGTAGGCTTAAATAGAAGTAAACCAAGAAATGTTGGAAAAATCTTATGTTATATGAAGAAAAAGTTAATAATTAATAGTCTAGGAGGTATGACGCTGAGCTTGGCAGAGATTTTATGGATGCTTTTGATTTGAGTATTGATTTAAGAACATTGAAAATTTTTAATGTGTGTAAAGTTGATTATCAGAATAATGTTAACAAGTAAGAGGTTCTAGTCGAGAGCTCCCGACTAGGGGATACCCTGAACCCTCTTCTTCCAACATCAAATGCATATATATTCTATTTTAGAAGCTATATGTGAAGTTTGGTGACTCTAGGTCTATTATTTACCAAAATTGCCCAAAAAACAGGATATCGAAATCGATTTTTATCGATTGCTTGGAAACGGAGTAAGTTATCGATTATTGGAAACAAACTCGATCTGCGCAGACACTAGGAGCACCTACATCTCTAGTCTCTAGCTCTTATAGGTTCTGAGATCATTCTGTTCATACATACAAGATCAAGAATATATATACTTTATGGAGTCGGAGATGCTTCCTTTTGCCTGTTACATACATTTGGATTTTGCACCAATAGAATATACCCTTATACCCATTTTTAATGGGTTCAGGGTATAAAAATGATAACACAGCTTCAAGCTACAAGAGAGAAGAAAATGAAATAAAAGATAAAGTTACCAAATACAACCAAAATGAATATATATTTTTCAATGATAAAATCGTTAATGATAAAATGGTTGGTAACGAAAATGTCAGTGATGAATTAGTTAGAAAAAAAACAAATAAAAACTCTTTGTGATAAAGTTGGTAGTGATGAGACAGTTAGTAATAAAATAATTATTGATGAAATAGTTAGCAATGAAGTGATTAGTATCGAAACTGTTAGTGATGAGATAGTTAGTGATAGTGGGGTTAGGTTCGAGCCTGATAACCAGGAAATTTTTAGCAATGAAATTAGTCACAATTAAACGGGGATTGAAAAAGTGATTATGGAAGAAAAGGAAACGATGCAGAAAAAAATAAAAATCATCTTAATAATGCTCCAGCGAAATGTGAATTCACTTAGATTGGAGTGTAAGAAGAGAATTTTGATAGGGATATTTTAGCAATAAGTTGTGGAGAGTAAAACAGAAAATACATATATTTTAAGTGAAAACATTGGTTATAATAAAAGTGTGAATTTGAAAATTTATTTGAGAATACTGATGTTAAGGCGATAAGGCCAAACCAGCGAAAAATAAGGCATGACCTAAGCATAAGATTAGAAAATTATTAAGTATTTTATTTGTACACCTACACGGCTATCATATATGGAAAAGAAAAGTTACAAAACTTATGGGACGATTACTTTAAAGAGGGAATCATTAGGCCTAGTTGTTCAGAGTATGCATCGCCTATAGTACTAGTGAAGAAAAAAACGGGAGACATGAGGTTATGTATTGATTTTAGAAGACTGAATAAAAATATATGTAGAGACAACTAACCGATACCATTGATCGATGATTTGTTAGAAAGGCTATGCGAAAAAAAAGTTTTTACAAAGTTGAACCTAAAAAATGGGTATTTTAATGTTTTTTTTTAATGAGCAATCTATTAAATATACTTTTTTTGTTACCCCTTTAGGACAATATGAATTTCTTAGGATGCCCTTGGGTTGAAAACTGCGACCGTGTATTTCAAAGATTTATTAAAAACATATTTTGTGATATGATAAGAGATAAAAAAATAATTGTTTATATGGATGGTATTATAACAGCAAGTAGAAACACAAAGGAACACTTAGAGACTTTGAAGGAAGTTTTTGTAAGACTGCTTCAAAACAAACTAGAGTTGAAATTAGATAAGTTTGAATTTTTAAAAGCTGCGTTAAATATTCCGAATTTTTAATGGATAGTAAGGGCCTAAGAGCGGATGAAAAAGGATTAGAAGAGGTAATATCCTTTCCAATACCAAACAAAATTCAGGGAGTGCAAAGTTTCTTAGGATTATGCTTGTTCTTCAGGAGGTTTATTCTTGACTTTTTTATATAAGCTAAGCCCTTATATGATTTATTAAAAAAAATATAGGAAAATCAAGTTTGGAGAAGAGGAACTTAAGTGTTTCAATATGTTAAAAGACAAATTTTTAGAGGCGCCAGTACTAACAATTGTAATTATATAACAAAGAAGAAATAGAACTACATTGTGATGCTAGTGCATTGGGATTTGGGGCGATATTATTTCAAGAAGAAAGAAGATAAGAAATTACATCTGGTTTTTCATTTTTCTCAAAGAACAACACAGGTTGAGTCTAAATATCATAGTTTTGAGTTAGAAGTGCTAGCTATCATTTATGCATTACGTAGATTTCGTATATATCTTCCGGGAAAAGGATTTAAAATAATGACAGATTGCAACTGTTTAACTTTAACGCTTAACAAAATAGATTTAAATCCGAGGATTGCCAGATGGTCGTAACAGCTAAAATAATAAGAATTTTAAATTGGTGCATTAATCGAGCAAACAAATGCAACATGGGGATGCGTTAAGCAGATGTTATGAGCATATTTTAGTTGTTGAATCTAATAGTTTTGAGGATAATTTGGTTATTTGCCAAGGCAAATATGATAAGCTAGCTGAAATTAGAAAGCTGTTAGAAGAAGAAAAGCATAAGCTAATTGATATGAGAAATGGGGTCATTTACAGAAAGACAAATAATAGTAGATTAGTTTTGTATGTACCAACGAATATGGAAGAACATGTCCTTTACAAATATCATGATGAGTTGGGACGTGCAGGAAGAGATAAGATGATTGATGCTAATGGAAAGAGTTATTTAATTGGTTCCCATATATGAAGGAAAAAGCAATTAAGCATATAGGAAATTGTTTAAAATGAATTGCATTCGGGTAAGAGTGAAGGACTACTACATAAGTAGCAAACCTAAAGGAAACAAACCATGGGAGATGATCCATATAGACCATTACGGACCAATTAATGCAGGAAGAGCTAATAAATATATATTGGCGGCGATAGACAGATTTTCCAAATTTGTTAGACTATACACAGTAAAGACAACGACTGCGAAAGAAGCGATTTGTGCATTTAAGGATTATATGGGAATGCAGCTCTCAAGATTAGACATTTTTAACCCGAAATTGCTAAAACATGACTATTTGTTGCATGTTAATTCTGAGAAATTGTTGAATACAAAAACTTCCACTTGGTTTAAATCAGATACAAACGAAATACTGATAATATCCCATATTCCTCGAGAAATAGTAAAAAGTCCGGTATTCGAAATAATTCCATACCCGGATGATAATAATAACATTTTGACAGAAATAGCTCATAAAAAATATTTTACCCAAGACAAAAAGTTTATAGCAAGAAACATAAAAATTAAACCAAATAACATCAGAATGTAGTTATACTAAAACTTTGCAAAATTTTCAAATCAACCATACGTAGTTGATTTGAATATAAAATATAATTTTAACTTGGAATTTACCAAAAACTATATTAAACCATAATTGTAGCAATGATGTTATAAAATTAGAACCACTTTCGTTTGTACCCTTACCAACGATAGCGAGCTACAATGCAAGAATTTCGCATCGACGTGGCAAACCCTTTCTCTATTTCATATTAATCGTGCCTTCAAAAGGGTAGAAATGCCTCAGCATTTGGAAAAAATTGTATTTTTGCGCAGTTTTGCTTGTCGGACATATACACACACACACACGCATTTAAACGATCACTAAACATAAAGAGAGAGCATTGAGAGCTGAAAGTAAGTGCGAGCGAGATAAAAGTTAACAGCGTTGCCGTTCTATCGCACAAATCATATGGAAAAGAGTGCGCCAAGCACTTTCCCGAAGAGTAAGCGGTTCAAAAATACATCATATGTATATCTTACTCCCTTACTCGCGAGTTTGGACCAGATGCCTCCGATACTTTTTGTGCCAACGTTGTTTCTATGTGATGTCCAGTCTATATGTTGGTTGGTTAGTGCCTGAACCCATTAAAAATGGGTATAAGGGTATATTGTATTTGTTCAAAATCCAAATGTATGTAACAGGCAGAAGGAACCATCTCCGACCCCATAAAGTATAATATTCTTGATCAGCATCAATAGCCGAGTCGATCTAGCCATGTCCGTCTGTCTGTCCGTCCGTCCGTCCGTATGTATGAACGCAAAGATCTCAGAACATATAAGAGCCATAGACTTGAAATTAGATGTAGGTGCTCCTAGTGCCTGCGCAGATCGAGTTTGTTTCCGATAATCGATAACTTCCTCCATTTTCAAGCAATCGATAAAAATCGATATCGATATCCTGTTTTTTGGGCAATTTTGGTAAATAATAAGAGCTAGAGTCACGAAACATGATATGTTGCTTCTAAAATAGAATATATATATGCATTAGATGTCGGGAGCTACCGACTAGAACCTCTTACTTGTTTATTATTAAACACATCCGTCGTTATAGCTTCCGCAAACTCTACTGACGAATTCAACTCTTCACCGCGCCCGAGCTGAATTCGTCCACCTGTACAGCCGCTGTCGCAACGCCTTAACAGCGTTTCTGTATCTTTCTGCCCTCCGCCTTGTGTACTTGATTTTACACACATTTTTGTTGTCTAAATTTTGCAGGTGTTAACTCTATCCCCTAACATAGGGTATGCATCGCGCTTGCTAAGGTATGCTCGACTACCTAGACCGTAGACTTGCATTTTACCCATATTTTATGCATTTTTTCCCCTTATCCTCTGAAACACTTACTTTGGCATACTTGCACGGCCTTAATCCGCAAACATCCCACGCACCAAAATGCCTCCTGGGCCTCTACTCGAGCGCCACTTCTAACGCCGGGGCACAACTGCCAGTCTTACTAGGACTTACAATATACAAGAAATTTGTTAGTTTGTTAGGATTTTGGGCTTAGAGAGGGCAGAGGAGTTGTTTTAAATAAACAACGACATCTACTACTTTCATGACATAGGGAGATTAGTGCATATACATGACCAGGATGGCTCACGCGGTCAACAAACTAAGCCTCGATCCACACATACACGGCCGTGATTGCTCACATGTTCGGCAGGCTAAGCTCCGATTAACAAATGCACGGCCGGGATTCTTCACGCGGTCGGAAGGCAAGTCACGAGTCACACTTGCACGGCATGCCAAATATGGGAAGAGGTTACATTATATACCGGCTAGCTCTTGTTATAGAACTGACTAACTTAGATGATGTGAGCGTGGTCTCGCCTGTGGCTTTGGTTGCTCGTTTCGACGTCTTGACTGTTGCGTCGAGGTTTGGCCGCGCTCAGGATCTCCGGCCCGAGAATATCTGGGGTGGCCTGGCAGGCGTCCTGCGCCGTGGGATTCAGCCGCTACTTGTTCTCCTAATTGCTGAGGTTACTCTCATACAATTTTCTTTCCGCTGTTTTAATGGTGCACGACTGCGTATTTTATCACAACTGTGTGGGTGTGGCTGTGTGTGTGCTTGAAAGTCTTAGGTTCCATTTGTAAATGTTGCTTAGTAATGCAACAAGAGTGCTACTGTTGTAGTGATAAGTTTAAACTTCTATTTTATCAAAGTAAGACCGATAACTAGTGGCCAGCATGAAAATGGAAGATTTTCATTTTCGTTCGAGCACGGCACACCCGCCGTTGACCGCTGACAAAATCGAACTCTTCCAGAATATTTCTTGCAGGTCTCGATAGATATTGTATTTAGTGTACTTAGCGCTTCTCCGCTTGGCCGGAATTATAAAACTGGAAAATTGCACCAAAAATAATACGTCCCACATAATATTATACACAAATGTATAATTTCGTGGTGAAACATAATAAGTAAAATTTTATTTCGTGCGCCAAAATTTATCAATACATTTAGTGCCCAGCCCAGCCTCAAAGTTATCAGAGGCTGGTAGGAACCATAACAAAATAAAAAGGGGAAAAAAATAATATTAAAAGTGCCAGCCAAAGAGTAATGCAGAGGACGACAGGCTGTTTTTCCCAGCTCACAAGCACGTCATCTGTAGCCCAGCCAACGTCATCGACGCGAGAGGCAACCGCGCTGGAAGGCACGTCGATGCCAACGTGTTTTCGCCCCGTCGCTGACACCGAGAGTCGACTAGGAGACGAAGCGGCAACAATGACGCCCCAACAGGCAGAGGCAGAAGTAGACTCATATTTGAGATCCCTGAACAGGAAAAGATTTTGAAATTTTTAAATTTCATTTGTTTGTTAGCCTTATATGTACATACGCATATGTGTGCAATCTTTAGTTTTTACCTTTTAAGAAAACTTCAATGATCTCCGACAATGGAGGGAAGTCTCCAATAGTTATTGCGTCTGTCGAAAAAAAAAACAAGAAAAGAAGTAATTTCGGTTCCACACGATTCATACAGCTCTAGGTATAAAACAGTTTGTTCTGACTGACTGACTGGGTGATTAACGCACAGCCCAAACCGTAAGAGCTAGGAAGCTGAAATTTGCACTGTAGTTACCTTATCTGATAAAAGTGTACGTTAAGATGAGGTTTCGGAAAATTCCACCCACAAGTATGGAAAATCGCGAAAATCGTATGTATGAAACTTTTTTGTTTACCATCCGATTGGCCTCAAATTCAATTTCAAAGTTTTTTGTTCGAATTCATTTGAGGGGTGTTTAACACTTTTCCAAGAATGTATTCCTCGTTGGTGGAAATGGGGGTCAAAGATTTGGTGGATGACGTTTCGCCTTCAAACTCATTTCCGAGGATCTACATAAAAATCATTTGAGATGTGTTTCACATTTTTGTTATAATAAAACCTTCTATGGTAAAAAGAGCACTTTAAAGATATTTTGTGTAAAGTTTTAAGTTTTGTCCGATTTGCTTCATTATTCTATTCTAAGCTCTATATAGGAACTAAGGGAATCATTTTTTTTTTATCGATTTGGGGAATTCCACCCGCAACAGTGGTAAATTGGCGGAAAATGGTTGTATTAAAGTTATTAAATAAAAGATACTTATCCGTGTTATAGCAACAAGAATTCATTTATTTCCATCGCCCTTAGTGCCCCAGAGAGCACTTTATGTAGGCTAAGTGTATTTAAGCGACTTAATTCCAACTAATTTCTACCACAAAGCGTGGTAATATATATATATATATACAGGTATTAATTCCAAAAAAATGAAGTTATGGCAGAACAACAATAAAGAAAATACGTCACCGAAAACAATGGCCAATTGTCGCCGTGATATATATATATATATATATATATATATATATATTGTTGTTCTGCTATAACTTAATTTTTTTGGAATTAATACCTGTTGGCAATAATGATAAAATGGGTCAAATAATTATACGCACCTGTTGAAGACAAATGATGATTTACCATCAGATGCAAGCCGAGTGGTGATATTCTAAAAATAAATGTAATAAGAAATAGTGTTAACTGTCAATAATAATAAGGAAGAAAATAATTATACGTACCTGTTAAAATAGAGAAAACAATGTCCGACTAATTATCCATTGATGGGGGGAAGGGGCATGAATGCCGACACGGACTGATGAATGCCATCTAATGACCAAAATGAGGGGGACGACATCAGCTGATCGCGTGAGGTAGAGCGACCCGATCTGGAGAAGTAAAGTGGATGAATAGTAATATTGTTAATCTATATTAGGGTCTCACCTTTGTTGTTTACATTTTTGTTTTTGCACAACTGTTATTGATGTTCATTTGTTAGTGGTTACAGCTGTTTGACGGTTATCGATTTTGTGCTCATTTTGGATAGTGTTTTGATGTGCGTCAAATTAGCGGCGGTGACTTAGCGTCGAATTTTGGTACTTGTTATCGGAAAAGTATCGGTCACTTTCAAATGCATTTATTTATGTTTTTAAGCACGAAACCAAATAAATTTAAATGCAAAATTGCAAAAAATTTAATAATTTACTATCAACATTCATTTATTTTTGAATTTTAATTTATAATATGGGTAAACAAAGAGGTTGAAAAGTTAGGTTTTCACCATTCTTTAAATATCTTAGTTTAGGGATAATGGCCCCAAAAACCGCATATACACGATTGAAGTCTATAGTTTCACCTAACCAATTCTGAAAAAATTATAAAAATCGATCAGCACGTTTTTAAGATATTTCTACTACAGTGCAGCATCCTCCTTGCTAGCCCCATACAAAATGACCGTAAAAGATCACCTTTGCACTTGAACCGTAATATCTTTTCCCAGGGATAATGGCCCTCAATGTACGGTATACCAACTTGAAGATACATGCTTAAGGAAGCTTGTTGATATTGTTTGTGCTGACTGCGGGCCAGGGATGGGACAACACCCAGAGAACCGATGAGCCACCCAGCGCGACCAAAAAAAAACAAGAATTCACGTAACAAGATAATTTATATATTTTTAGATACCTTCACCAAAGTGCGCAAAGGTTTTGCAGATATGTGAGAATTATGAAGAATAAACATGCAGACCTTGGTGAAGTCTATAAATAAACAATATATCTCCAAACGAAACGTATATTGTTTTCTATATGCTTTTAAAAGTCAGTGGTTCCGGCTCCGGAGCTAAGTTCCAAAACTCGTCGGTGGGTCACCACTGCTAGTTTGACGCACGTGCTTAAAAAAATGCAATACAATTTTGCATCGGTATTCCGCACGTATCTTATGAAATGTTTCGAGGCGGTGATATGCTTAACACATTTGCACAGGATTACCAAAGTGTTTATCTAAATGTGCTGGGTCAGAATTATTACGGAGCTGTGAGTTTAAAGAATAATGATTATGATTATGATGATGATAATTATGACATGCGAAAACGATTTTATTACAGAGCGCGGCATCGCAGTCTCAATCAATCACTGTACTGCTTTTCAAAACCAAAACTCGATCGATCGGATTGCGCTTCCTTATAAAATATCTCAACCAATTCCCAAGTAATTTTCAGGATAAGGCGAATGTATGGTTGACTGTTCTAATTAGAACCTGTAATTCAAAAGAAATAAGTTTGTATGGCGAACTAATCTTTGAAGCTTTGGGTACGTTTAAAAGTTATTTGTATGTATGTACACATCATAATAACCATCTCAACTATATTAGTTCTATAATCAAAATTTTCCGAATACCCTTGCAAATATATGGCTTAGATTTTTGAAGATACATACTATGTACATATATGAGAGTTGTGAAGAGCTATAGAATTAGATCTATGATCGTTCCTATTTTAGATATTCATATAATGTAATAGTTTATTGATGGTAAAATTTTTCACAGTATATGCTTAGTTTGGTCAAGATGCATTGAAAACCAAAATATAATTCATACAGGAAATTTATTTTCAGCCTTTGCACATAAATTTTATAATTAAAATCATAAGAGGAGCATAGTTAGTGCTGCTGATACTTTAGCAAATTTATAGCAGATGTATTGTACTTTTAAATTCTTTACAATGTTTACATACTTAACCTTTTTTTCCGATATTTTTTTCTGATTTATGTAATAAATTAATAAAACGATATCTTCGGCACGTCGAAGTCTTAATACCCTTGCAGATCCAACCTTTTCATAATGCTTTGCCCGTTCTCCGGGAAAGTAGCTAATGCCAAGTATGATTAAGATATTTTAATACAAGAACCTCATTTCCGACCGACTATGGCAGTTATATTACATGGTGGTCCAAAGAAAATACGATTTTACATAAATGTAGGAAGCATAGTAAAACTTATAAATGCCGTATTTTCTCAAGACGTTTTAAAAAAAGTAATCTGTACCACAATGTCAGCTATATCATACAGTATACCTATGTTCATAGCATTTTGCATATTTATAAGACGCATAGAAATCTTTGGATTCCAGGATGTCTGCTCATATTTCGAAGACGTGAATCTGTTTTTTATCAAGTGTTATAGTGACCCTTTTTGACCGTTGTTTACTTATTCTCCGTTTTGCCCCTATAATAAATCGGTCAAAGATTTGTCCTAGAAAGCATCTTATTGCCAACAGGTTAGAAGGTTGAACAAACTAGTGAATGGCTTTTACTTCGCCGGGGCTATTTGTAGTGAAGACACTATTTCCCGCGTTCTTCTTGCCGAACATACTTATAAATGTACTTATAACTTTATGATTGGGTCAAGACTCATAGCCACATTCAATTCGGGGAGCTCTCTTTACAATATCGATCATTTTGTCGCTTCCAATGTCATATCTTTCAGGTTACTCTACCAACTTCTTTTGTGTTCGGTTTGTAAACTCCTGTATTTTCCTTTTAAACTCGTTTCTTTGCCTGTAATGGCCTGTAACTGTGTCGCGTCCAAAAATTGTGAACTTTTTGCAACCTTTAATATCTATAGGCTACAGAGTAAGTCTTTAATATCAAAAGAAAATAACTATAGCGATCAAAAAGTTCTTGGCTTGATTAAAAAAAAAAAAAAATGTTAAAATTTTAACTGACATGATTTTGTTGTTTTATTGTAATTGTCGGAGTGGATTGTCTCGAATTTGTCTGTGGCAAAGCCTACCGCTTTGGTGATAATAGAATTTTTATATTTATGGTCGTAGGTGCGGGTCACGTGGATTTCTGTTAATTTTTATTTTGAATTGGTTTCGGATTCTACCTGGAGGAACCTTACTCAAGAATTAACTAATTATGTGTATTTATACCCCGAACCTATTAAAAATGGGTATAAGGGTATATTGTATTTGTGCGAAATCCAAATGTATGTAACAGGCAGAAGGAAGCATCTCCGACCCCATAAAGTATATATATATTGATCAGCATCAATACCCGAGTCGATCTAGTCATGTCCGTCTGTCTGTCGGTCCGTCCGACCGTATGTATGAACGCAAGGATCTCAGAAACTATAAGAGCTAGAGACTTTATATATGTAGGTGCTCCTAGTTCCCGCGCAGATCGAGTTTATTTCCGATAATTGATAACTTACTCCGTTTCCAAGCAATCGATAAAAATCGATATCGATATCCTGTTTTTTGGGCAATTTTGATAAATAATAAGAGTTAGAGTCACCGAACTTGACATATAGCTTCTAAAATAGAGAATATATATGTGCATTTGATGTTGGAAGGAGAGGGTTCAGGGTATCCCCTAGTCGGGAGCTCCCGACAAGAAACTCTTACTTGTTTTTTATTGCAGTCCTGACAAGTCAAATAATAACGTTATGATTATGTAATGAATTCATTTTATTTCTTGCACTCGGCTGCACCGACTGTGCCAGTTCAAGAAACGTTAAACAAATAATGTTATGAAAACGAATGACTATTAATGGGTAGCTCGCAACGGTGATAGTCGACTCGTATAATGCTGAGCTTGCGTCTTGTGCGAGTGTCATATAACACTTCCGTGACGATTGCGACCACGGAGACTGTGGTCATTATCAGTATTCCATTGTATTCCAGTGACCAGTGCTCAATTTAGCTACTTTTTGTTCAATTATTTGAACTTACACTTTGATAATTTAATATATTCGTTTATTTGTTTTTAGGGAATGATTTGTTGTTATGACTAGATGGCCTAGAATAGAGGGAGTGTCAGGTAGTTCGAATACGGGCACGAGACGAATTGAGGGTACTAATTTAATTTCATTTTATTGTTATTAATACTAAAGCAAAATCAAATACGAATTTGGTTTTAGTAGAAGAAGGCTTAGGGTATCCCCTCGACGGAAACTCCTGACTTTTTGTTCCTACCTAAATTAATTAGCAGAAAGAGAATCTGTAGCGAGTTAGACAGGCGAGACAACAATTTAATAGTGGCATAATTATTTTGACATCATGATCATTATACCCTGAATATATTCAAAATGGGCAAAAAGGGTATAATGTATATTTGCAATTGTATGTAACAGGCAGAAGGAAGCATCTCCGACCCCATAGAGTATATATATTTTTGATCAGCATTAATGGCTAAGTTGATCTAGTCATGTATTTCCGTATATATGAATACAAAGATCTCAGAACGTATAAAAGCTGGAGACTAGTGCCTGCGAGTTTCTTCCGGCTATCGATAACTCGTCCTGTTTCCAAGCAATGCATGAGAATCTGTGTCACAATCTTGTTTCTTAAGTACATTTCTAATGTTTTCAAAGCTAGAGTCACCCAATTTGGCATGGTGTTTCTAGAATACATATATATAAAGTACCTTTTATTTTATATCTATCGCTACCATCCGTAGCTATTAATCATTTAAATTATTCTATGTGAACTCCCCACCAATTTAAGCTACAGTTTGAATGCAATTGTCTTTTTGATAATAGACGAATATTCTATTGCACAAAAGAATCTATTTTTTTTTTTTTGAAAGTGAATTTTGTTATGGCTTTCGAGTAGAGGCGGTAGCAAATGGTGGGGTCAGTGCGAGTTTAAATGTAAATGACTGTCTTATTTTTGTAGCACCCGTATTGATAAGCAATGTTACATATGACATTCTTGTATTCCTTGGAGAGATGGACTTTTTCACGTTAAAAGTGGGTAACCCTTTAGTGTGTTGGTCCTGTATACATAGCAGTGCCACTGTTTTCCATCCTGAGACCTGATTTAGGAATAGTACGTAGAAGGAACATTTCGATTTGTTTATTGAGTAATTTGTCAGAACCACGATGAACTGTCAATCTCAATCGGTTGAGGTGGCGTTTGTTCTAAGAACATGCTATTATTTTGCGTTTCTGTGTTTTTTTTTTCGCTATTGTGTGCTGTACGGACGATACGTAACCAAATTTTTGGTTGCTTGAAGCTCTCTCAATGCTTTTGAAATAATTATTGATGAAATGGATAGTCTCAGCTTCTTGAGTTAAGGCCAGAGATTATAGCAGGCCTTTGGCACTTGCAAAATAAGAATCACTCAAGCTTTTTTTAAAGCGTCTGCAAAGTTGTATATATATGTTGCATTTGTTAACGTTTTCTTACATATATCTATGTTTCATCTTCTTTCGTTTTTTTACATATATGTTCGCGTCTTAAAATTATAATATTAAATTTCTTACATGCTTGTTGCTTATCCACTGCTAAAGCTGCCGCGTAAATAAAGTGTGTCCATGGGATGTCTTCTTTGCGGTTTGTTGTGTTTTCTCCTCATTGTTTTATACTGTGTAATTTAAATAATTTTTGTGCAAAAGAGTTTTTTTGAATTTATCCCTTTGTTTGAACAAAAAAATTGGGGATATCCACTGTAACAAATAGTCATATGTCGTCATTTGAAACAATCTGCTTAATTTAACAAGGACGTAGAAAGCCCACCGCGTTGATGGATTTACTCAATGAACCTATTTTCTCTGTACTTCTTTGGCAAAACACTATTAAAAGGTTCGACGTGCCTAAGATAGCCCTTTCTCATTTTTTTTAAACTTTGAGAATCTAATCAAAAGTTCTCGTATGTGGTTGGTATAATGTTTTAACGAAAACGAAAAAAAAGTTGTTAAGTGATACTAACTTGCTGCAATGATAATGCGTACAAAATTTATTATCATAACTAATATTAATGAGTCTATGGCAATTGACACATTTTGAGGCATATTCACGTCAGATTTACTAAACTTTTCGGTGTATCGCTACAACCTAGTAAATGTTGGCTACATCCTTATTTAGTTAATGATTTAAAACATGTTACAGGTTCTAGCCGGGAGCTCCCGATTAGGGGATTCCCTGAACCTTCTTATTCCAACCCCAAATGCACTTCTTGTACGCGCTTGTTTGTAGAAATAAGGATTTTTAAAAAAATGTTACCTTTGCAGGGTTCGAACTCGCAAAAGCCAATATATATATATATATATATATTTATATATATATATATATATATCTATCGCAAACACGTCCGCAGTCAAAATACCGAAAAACAAACAAAAACTGATTTTAATGACGTTTTCTACATGGTACAGTTTGTTAAGTAATTGTTTGCAAAATGAAAAACAGCACACAAATTCATTTTTAAACTAATATTTTACCGAATTAAACTATTTCTTCTTAATTTTTTTTTGCATATTATTATTATTCTAAGTATTCTTCATAGATATAAGGCACAAACATAACAAAATTCAAAACGCAAATGTAAAACAAGTAAGAGGTTCTAGTCGGAAGCTCCCGACTAGGGTATACCCTGAACCCTCTTCTTCCAACATCAAATGCATATATATATTCCTATTTTAGAAGCTATATGTCAAGTTTGGTGACTCTAGCTCTTATTATTTATCAAAATTGCCCAAAAAACAGGATATCGATATCGATTTTTATCGATTTCTTGGAAACGGAGTAAGTTATCGATTATCGGAAACAAACTCGATCTGCGCGGGAACTAGGAGCATCTAAATCTATAATTTAAAGTCTCTAGCTCTTATAGGTTCTGAGATCCTTGCGTTCATACGTACGGACGGACGGACGGACAGACAGACGGACATGGCTAGATTGACTCGGCTATTGATGCTGATCAAGAATATATATACTTTATGGGGTCGGAGATGCTTCCTTCTGCCTGTTACATACATTTGGATTTCGCACAAATACAATATACCCTTATACCCATTTTTAATGGGTTCAGGGTATAAAAAACAGACAAAACTAAAATGAGGCAATTTTTGCGCTGTCAATTAATTCTTTGCAAAATGCAAATACAATTCGATATAGAGCCCAAGCTACCTAACGGTACTCCAAATTCGAAGAAATTTGAGTGCGTGAGTCATTGATGTGCAGTGTGCGAACATTTTTATCGATTTTGCGTTTTTAAAAGCTTACACCTTGTCTACTTTAGAGATTTTTGCAATGCATGGTCAACGAGTTAATGAAAATCTAATTCAATTAGTTTATTTCCACGACCACAAGGCGAAATCTGCTAAAGAATTGGCGGAAATGTTCGCAATTAAGCTAAGAACTATTTATAATATTATTAAACGCGCCGAAAAAGAACACAGATTGAAATTAAAGCACTCCGGAGGTAGATCAGCGAAGCTCACTAGACGCGATCATGGAAAAATTTTAAAACGGATCAACGATCAACCTCAAATTAGCCTCCGACAATTGGCATCGAAGTTTAAAAAATGACTGCAATAAGACAGTGAGCCACGAGACAGTTCGTAAAATCTTAAAAGTGCATAAATTCAATGATTTGATGACTAAAGAACTTTACTTGGACATTCTAAAGAATGAATTGTCAAGCAGCGCAATAAAGTTTGGCTTCGAAGACCCTTAAAATCCCAATAAACCGAGGTACAAGCTTTATCAGGACAACGACCCCAAACACAAATCGTTTTTGTGCAGGACCTGGCTTCTGTATAATTGCAGCAGAGTCATTGACACCCCTGCCCAGAGTCCTGACTTAAACCCAATTGAAAATTTGTTGACAGCGCAAAAATTGCCTCATATTAGTTTTGTCTGTTTTTTTTACATTTGCGTTTTGAATTTTTGAATTTTACAAGTTGGGTTATTATCTTCATTTATAACACTGTGGTGGTAGCGGGGAGGTGGTTAATTATATATATAAATTAAGATTTAAATAAGAATTCCCCGCGGATTTTTGTTATAAGGTTTTTATACCCTGAACCCATTAAAAATGGGTATAAGGGTATATTGTATTTGTGCGAAATCCAAATGTATGTAACAGGCAGAAGGAAGCATCTCCGACCCCATAAAGTATATATATTCTTGATCAGCATCAATAGCCGAGTCAATCTAGCCATGTCCGTCTGTCTGTCCGTCCGTCCGTCCGTATGTATGAACGCAAGGATCTCAGAACCTATAAGAGCTAGAGACTTTAAATTATAGATTTAGATGCTCCTAGTTCCCGCGCAGATCGAGTTTGTTTCCGATAATCGATAACTGACTCCGTTTCCAAGCAATCGATAAAAATCGATATCGATATCCTGTTTTTTGGGCAATTTTGGTAAATAATAAGAGCTAGAGTCAGTTTAATTTATAATCGAAGTCGCTGGGCTGAAGTTCTTCAGTGACAGCCGGATTAAAAACTGAATTTACAAAAGATTGATCAAAATTACCTATTGTGTGCTTTTCACAACGGCCGCTAGAATGCTTAGCTTGCGCCTCGTGCGCTGCCGTCGTGCAAGAACATCCGGCTCAGAGCTTTGTCAGCATCTGTGGCTGGTGTTATAGTGCATTTTGCTGACCCCTGGTAACTCGTAAGAGCATCCGGCCCAGTGCTTTATCAGCATCTGAAGCTGGTGTCGTTGGTCTCTGTTAATTGCTCCCCTTTTAAGTTAAGGCCGCTCTCGGCCGCTCCTGTCTCGGCGATCACCTTCCTAAGTTGACTCCGTTGCACATTATGGTCCAACAAATAGCACCCAACAAGAAGGCTATTACCACGCTGTGTACGCTTCCAATTTCGTCCTTGACTTCTTTCATGATCTCCAGGTTACGTTCATTCAAGCGATGAAGGTAAGGGAGACTAAGCACGTCTTGGTGGCCGGTGACGTTCAGAAGGGGAGATGCCGCGATGCCGTGATTAGATTCGTTCTGTGAACCCAAGTCTCAGTACCGTTGTCAGTGCAAACTTTAGCAGGCAAGTTATTGATGATTAGAATTCCGTCATCGACCCATGTGATCGGGTCTAAGTGACTCGGCTGTATTTGACAGTTTGCCAAGCCACCAGCATGCAGTTCTCTGGCACAAGAGCTGGTCGGTGAAAGTTAACAAAATCGAAATTGCATTTCTCCCAGATCAGAAATTGGCTGTCAACAATGGGTGTTGGCGTCTGAGTAATTGCAAAAAATAGAAATAGCAGAAGCCCGAACCTGCGGAACCAAGACAAAACGGACCGAACTATTACTACGTGTCTTTCTAAAGGTAATGCCAAGTGGCGTAAATATTAAAACTTAAAGGTGAAGTCTAGTGGCTCAAATGTTGATTCTTATAGTTAAATTCAAGATGCATAGAATCGAACTTTTATTTGAGCTCTTCCCCTACTTTACGTTGTCCCTGTGGACCACTCTCTCTCCAATGAAAACGGTCGTGCCAAGTTCTGCCTCTACGACCCGTTCTTCATATAAGGGCTTGAGTTTATTGTCAAGCCTGCGGTTTATTTTTACTAGGACTTTTTCAGTTTCGCCTGAGGGCACATGGAGGGCATCAACAGGTCTCTTGTTGATGACCGAATGTATTGTCTTGTTATAATGAATCGTGGCTAGCATTATGACTTCGACTGAGTCACTGATGTTTCTCTCCAGCTTGAGGCAACGTGCAAGCTAGGCTAAAGTGCTATGGAACTCCGTAGTTGTTTGACAACAGGGTATTTATCGTTTTAGAATTCATCGAAGGCTCGTTGTCGCAATAAATTTCTCTGCCTCGTGGAAAGAAATTCATGAGCTGAAGCAGTGGAGCTTTTAAGTCCCCGATAGTGCGCGACTGAATTGGTTGTACGACTGCAAATTTAGAGAACTTATCAACACAGGTCAAAAAAAATGTATTGTCCGTGGAAAAAATATCAATGTGTAGAAATTCACCAGGAGACTCAGGAATCGGAGTTTTTCCCAGCTCCTGTCTTTTCGGGTGCCTATCGTATTTGGCTATTTGAGCGGATTCTACAACTTTCCGCAAGTTCCTTAGCCAACTGTGCCATTTTAGGGAAATAGTATTCTGATAACACTTGCTTAACAGTTTCTTGAGCTGCTCTGTGTGCTTTATTATGTTCGTCAACGGGAATTTCTCTCCTCTCATCATCGTGGAAGACATCTGCAACTCGGTTTTTGCAGCGCCAGAACTCTATGCCTGGAAACATGCGAACTACGCCATCCTGTGCTAGTGTGTGCAGGTTGCATTAACTGCAATTGGGATAATCAAGTCAAGGAGTTCATTTAGAAGGGCTGTGCGATCAGTGAAGCTCATTTCATGACGCCTCTTGTCCCCGAAAAGAATGAAGTTGGGTTTGGTGGAAACGTGTGCCTCTTCAATGACAACTTGATTTTAGAAACAATTAAGTGGCTTTTCAATTGTATAGGTCAACAGCAGCTCGCTGTGGACTGTGGCTGCGCAGTTATCAGTATTCAGCTTGTCAAGAGCAACATAATTCTCCTCGCCTGGCTTATAAAATATTCGCGCATTCGTTTCCTCGATTCGCGCCTTCCATCTTTTAATTTTGGCGTTCGGGTTTGACTCAGAAACGGCAAAAGTTAACGGTAGTGACGTAACCTGCTAAGGCCTAAGGGCGAACTATAGCCAAAAGTTCCCGCTCGTTGGTGGGGTAGTTAACTGGTGTAGTTCACCGTAGTTCAATGTTCTGGAAATCATTGAGATGTGGCGACCCTCTTGAGAAAGCTCTGCCCCTATGCCGTAAGTTGAAGCATCTGTCGTTATATCAATCGGCTTTTTAAACTCGGGGTATCTGAGCATGACTTTATCTGATGACAAGATGTTGCGTAACTTTTGGAATGCGTGACGCTGTAGCTCAGAGAGTTCTACCGGGATGTTTCTCCATCTATGTTTACTTCCTGACCCATTCTCGCCCTTAGAAGATGAGAAATGGGTTTTGCTATTGAGGCAAAGTCTTTGATAAAACATCTATAGTAACTGGCCAGTCCTAAAGATGATCTGATCTCGAATATATTCTTTGGTTGTGGGAACTCCTGAATCGCTTTGACTTTTTCAGGGTCCGTAGTAGCTCCATTACTGGTTACCACGAAACCAAGAAAACCTACGCTTTTCTTAAAAAACGAGATTTTTTCTTGGAGATTCTCATATTTGCCTCATACAGGCCCTTTAAGATGACATCTTCAACATAGACATAGCAAGATTTGCCAAAATTGCTCCCACAGTACGTCGTCAACAGTTCTTTGGAAGATGCTGGGCGTGTTCTTCAACCTAAAGGGAAGTCGACAAAATTTGTAAAGGCTTTTTTTTCACGGTCACACTCTGCTAGCGTGATCTGGCGATAGCCGGATTTTAGGTCCAATATCGAAAAGTATTTAGCTTTGCCAAGATTCCCCAAAATCATTGGAATGTTAGGCATAGGGTATCTGTCTGCGATGGTTTTCTCGTAAAGTTTTCGAAAATCCATTACGAGGCGCATATTCTTGTTACCAAACTCGTCCGTCCCCTTCTTGTCCACCACCCAAATGGGGTTGTTGTAGGGGGAAACAGATTTTTGATACCGTTCTTCAGAAGGCTTTGAATCTCTTTATTAACGAATTCCGCTGCTCCTACGGGATAGGGGTACAGTCGGACATAAACTGGTTGTTCATAAGTGGTCCTGATAGTAGCCACCACTGATGTGTCTTTTGCAGCATCGGGCTCGTCGGCGCAGTCAACATTGGTAAAGTTAACATCCGCGCACCTGTGGAATTCGATTTGTTCAGTTTCTGCGCCACATTTGAGTTGGCCAGAAGAAAGACAAAGCGATATTCCTGCTTGCGTGAGCAAAACAAGCCCCACAATTCGATCAAATGTGGACAGGTCTGTGAGTAAGAAAAATGTGGTAGTTTTGCCGTACAGAGATATAAGGCACCTATGAGTAAGCTTGATGGTGCCGTGTGAAGGCAGTGAAGGAAGAATTTACTGGGCACACACCTTTTAGATTTTTATGTGGCCTGATATAATTCTGGGAAGCGCCCGTGTCGATGAGACATCTCATCTACGCTCTGATGAAGGGCAGCAGGGAGCTTCCCCTAAAAAATTCTCTGTTCGCATAAACGCCCAGACGTGGCCGTTCTTTTATTGGATTGAGAAGCGCTAGAGTTAACGTAGTCTGGTGCCTGCGATGGTAGTAGAATCTTTGACAGAAATGGATCGACGTCCATTGGTTCCAGTGACCTTTGTTCCACCTGCCACTCTATTGTTCAAATTGACTTTGTTGCTGTTTATGTTGTTTGGTGAAGTGAGGATTCTTGGAACCGCTGGGTCGCGGATCCCCCTGCTGTTGATTCCTGTCTTACTGACGAACCTGCATCCTCGGGGTCACTATTCGTTCCCCATCTTCTTGCCCTTTAGCGAAGCTAGCGGCAAAGGCGTACCGCTCATGGTTTGCCTCTACCTCTTGCGCTAGAGCTAGGGCCATCGGTAAGTCCTTAGGCTTTGCCGCGATCAGGACATCCGTCAGGCTACGGTTTAGGCATGAGACAAAAACACGCAACGCATCATCTCTGAACTTCGTACAGAGCCCTTGTGCCATGCTTGGTTCATAGGACATGTTGACCTTGTAGGTTCTAATATCCTTGCGTTCATCCATAAAGACAGACAGACGGACGGACGGACAGAAGTACAGACAGACGGACATGGCTAGATCGACTCGGCTGTTGATGCTGATCAAGAATATATATACTAAATGTGGTTAGAGATGCTTCCTTCTGCCTGTTATATACATTTGTAAAATACCCTTTTTAGACATTTCCAATGGGTTCAAGGTATAAAAGCAATATTAGACGTACAAAACGCCTGTCATCTCTGATACCCATTCATCACTAGGGTACTAATAAAACACGCTCATGATGCCTGCGACTTGGCAATCGTTGAACAGGATCGCGAAATCTGCACTGGCAACCAGTTGTAAACTACGTATTTGGTGGAATTATAAAAAAATCTGACTTCTGTGATTTCCAAAGGCACATGGTACAGAAAAATTGATTGTATCGTATAAACATTATTCGTCAATCGGATTGGATTTTCGGGAACTTTTAGAGCTGAAAAAAATAAGGTCATTCTAGTGCCCCTGCAGTACGAGTTTTTTTTTTTGCTTATCTTCTGGGCATTGTGAAAATCAATCAAATGTTGTATAATTGAGCTTTTAGATCGGCCTCACCCTCTTCTAATGGGCGAATGTATTGTTCTGCCAAACATGTATTCAATTGGAACCGAAGGTATCCGAGTCTAGCCCAATTGCATTCAATTTGAAGGGCACCAGACAACGCTTTGTTTCGGTCCGCTTTATGTCACATATGTGGCGTACTCGAGTACCATGATAGCCACGTTACCACGTTAAGCACTTGTAGATTTTCTGTACCTTCCAACTTGACCGGAGCCACAGCAAACTCATCATTAATTTATTAGGATGGCCTAGCGAGATTGCCATCTCAATGGGTTGCGCACTTGAAATAGTTTCATTAACTTTGGGCTTGGATAATTTTGTAAACGCATTGGCTGAATGATCGCTATCACAGGCTGAGCATACAAGTTGACCGTTATCTTATAGCTAGTTTAGTAATAAGTTTATATAAATATAATTATTAATTAAAAATAAATTTTTATGGAGCAAACTAACTTGTTGAAAATAGCTAAGAGCTTTAAAATATTCATTTTCATTTAATTTTCAATTCAAGCTATAAATTATGTTGGTGCTAGTAAACTTAGTAATTACTTATGACTTTTTACAGAATTACTTGTTATTCAAATTCAAGTAGCACCTGAAATTTCAAAATGGTTTGGATCAACTTGTATAGGAAAGATTTATGAAAGTTTATGGCTTTTGGAAAAACATACAACTACTTGCTGTAAGATTTCAGCATTAAAAGCCGTAAAACAATGTTTAAAATATTACCCTGGACCTAGTAAGTCGGGAAAGCTTCTAGTCTTGCGATACCTTCAAACATTAGTTGATTGCTGTAACCCAGAAGTGGTTCATGAAAGTGGTAATTGCTGGTTGCTATTACAACAAATACGCGGTAATTTTAACAACGTTGGATGTAACACCGATAAGTGTCAATGGGAAGATTTACAAATAGGTTTATTGGGCAGTATTAATGACCTATTAAACGAAGTATTTCCCAATAATAAAGATGATAAGGTCGCTACAAAAGACAGATTGGAATGTTTTACTTTGGTATTAGATGAAGATCCAATTAAAAGATCAACTCAAGTATGCAGGCGCTTCTGCAATCTCATAGATTTCCTTAAGATTGCTCTAAGGTGAGTGGATTCATATAGATTTAATTTTCTGTTATTATATTTAAAATACTTTTAACAGCCAGCCATATTCTTCAACAAAATTAATATATCCAAAAAAAATCATAAATCTTATTCAACATGGACTAGGATCAAGCTATGCAAATTGTGTAAACTATGAAAATATGGATGGTATGTGTTTTGGAAACCTTATACCTCAAATGCATACTAAATTATTCGAACTACTGGAAGTTTTGATTAACATGTAAGTAATAGAATATTTAAAAATAAATTAAGAATAGTTCTTACAAATTGGAATATCTAAGTTTAAAGTGCTGTTATTTATAGGAAATATATATAATAAAATACAATTTTTATTTATATTTGATAGACATTTTTAAACCCATTTTGAAGATTTTTTAATTGTGCACGATTATTTATTATTTATTATTAATGGTTGACAAAACGAGTATCTTTCTTATTATTACATAGATTATACATACAATAGATAAAGTCATTATATGCTAAAAGCCTAGTGAGAGAACACAATTTTCTTAATAGTATCACCGAACGATGGGGATGTTTTAATTGCCAGTCCGACCATGTCTGCCCCTTTTCACAGCTAATTTTGTCAGTGACACTATTAGAGCCTGCAGCTAAGAAGGGTATAAGTAGGAAAAAAGTGCCCTTAAGTAACATTAAAAATAATCTTAGTTTGCTATATTAATTAAGAAAATACAATAAATAGGAAAAAACTAAGTTAGAAGGTTGTTAGTAAAGTACAAAAATGTAAGTTAGTTATAAAGTGTTAAGTAGATCGGACAAAGCGAAAAGTAATAGGAAATCACTGTCCCGGTGGGAGAAAATTTACAGCCCATCCGGCAAGCTCCCTGCTCATAGCTGGAAATGGTCAGTGACTTCGCGAAAGTATCCTGAAAGCAACGATTATATTAGGGGTAGAGAAAGCTCGGTGGAGAAAACGTGATGCAAACTATTATCATTTTTGCATAGCACGCGAAAAGGGTTGTGCATAGCGTAGTCTGCGCATAGGAATAAGGGGCCATTATTTTTGGTTGGTCTAGCCGGAACACGATTATGACTCAGTTGATATAAATACAGCCATTAATTTTTTTATATCACCCTAAACTCCCTCTTAGATGTGTGTATTCCTAAGTCAATTCCTTCGACTACTTTTTCAAAACCACCCTGGTTTACTCCCAGATTATCACATCTAAAAAATGTAAAATCCAAATATTTTAAAAAATTTAAAAAGTCTGGTTCGTCTACAGACTTGGCTAAATATTCCATAGCCAAGTCGAACTTCTTTCTTTTTAATTCTCAATGCTATGAGAATTATCTAATTCGTTGTAAAAGGCAATTCGCCCGAAATCCGAGGCAGTTTTATAATTTTGTAAACTTGAAGCGTAAATCTTCAAGTTTGCCATCTTCTTTTTTTCTTGGGATGGATAAAGCTAGCAATGACACTGATTCTGCTAACCTCTTTGCTAATTTTTTCCAATCAACTTACTCTTCAGTCTGTCCTAATACTAATTCTTACCCTTATACTATTTCTTCCGCTAGTTCTATACCTCCCCCCATTGTTTCACACTCAATCTATATCTATAATCAACTTATGTAGAACAACAACACCGAGAATCGTCCTACGGTTGGTTAACGACGAAAGATTAAGAAAAAACAGCTTGCTGGAGTAGGATGGCAATCGAAGATTAGGGTCCCAATTTAAACCTCGTAAGGGAAAAAGTAGAAATTGCTTATAAACAGATTCAATACGATCATGGCTATTGTTATACTGCGGAGCCTAGATACAAGAGCAGTATTCAAGGATATAGCGAACAAAAGAGATGTACAGAAGTTTCGTTATGAAAGGATCTTTAAACTTTTTATACTATCGTTTAATGAATCCAAATAGACCTTCTGCCTAATTAACGATGGTATCTACGTGAAGATTGAAACAGAGCTTAGAATCAAAAATAACGCCTAGATCCTTAACTGTTAGTATACGTTGCAAATTAATATTGTCGATTGTATAACTGACAAGATAAGGTGTAGTACGATTAAATGTCATAAACATACACTTTGAACAATATAGATGCAATTGATTGGCCGAACATCAAAGTTACATAGCGTTCAAATCGTCTTGTAGACGAGAATGTTGTAGGGGATTAGTGTATAATAGAATAAGTTTCGCATCGTTCACATACACGAATTCTTGGGTATGTGATATAACAGAGGGGAGATCATTTATTAAAAGAGCAAAGAGTAAAGGTCCAAGATGACCACCTTGAGGAACCAGAAGTAACGTGAACCTGTTTAGAGGTAGCCAGCCTCAGCAATACTCCTTGGGTCCTACCTCTTAAATGAGAATTAATCCAAAGCAAAGAGACGGAGGGAAACCTAGTCGGTAAGTTTAAAAAGTAAAATGTCATGGTGCACAGAGTCAAACGCCTTACTGAAGTCAGTGTAAATGACATCAGCTTACATTATCGAAAGGAAAGCATAATTTACCAGGAAGTAGCCTTAAGCAGATTGGTCGTAGTTGACCATATCTTTACGAATCCATGTTGAACAGGGGAAAGAACTGATTTGCAGTAATGCTGCAACGGCTACTTTTGTTGAGTACATTCAGATTTGCTTCCCGAATATGAACTGATTTATCTAACTGTTGCGGTCGCTTAGCAAACTTCGCTTTGAGAGAGTTTGAGTCAAAATTGAGTGAAGTTTGAGCTGCGTCAGCAATTATGTGTGGGATGGTGCTCTGATGGGAACATTGACAGTGGCGTGATATTTAGGGTAAATTGTTTATGTCTACCAAAGGGGGACAGTTTGATCTTGACCAATGTCGATGTTATCACCAGGCTCTTTGTTTACAATATTAGAAATGTTTATACTTGTGCTTATGCTTATATGCTAAGTTATGTTAAAGGGTGGGTGCGACTATGGAGATGTCACTCCCCCAACCATTAGAAAATTGCCTGTCCTCAGGTGTTTAAGTTTGGATATAGTGTAACATTTTCTTCATTTACAATTGGTGTATCTCCTATTATTGTAGGTGTTTCTTCTACTTTGGGTTTTTTATATTTTTTAATTCAGTTCTTAGGTATGCTTTTGAACTTATATGTCAAATACAGTGTTAAACTTATTAATATGATTACAAATATGGTTATTGTAATTATCTGGAATACATTGTTAAATTGTGTATGTTAATTTATAATTTGTTTCGTTTGTGCAAACGAAAGTGGTTCTAATTTGATAACATCATTGCTTACGTAAATGCTTTGAGTATAATCTAACATATTGCTTGAAATTGAAATTTCATTAATTTGCAGTGAACAATTAAAGATTTTTATTATATTGTTTCCTTCTATTGTTATTTCGTTATTTTTACAATTATGATTTAATATAGTTTTTGGTAAATTCCAAGTTAAAATTATATTTGGTTCTACGTAGTTGATTTAAAAATTTTGCAAAATTTTAGTATAACTACATTCTGGTGTTATTTGGTTTAAAATTCATGTCAAATATTCATTATTAATTAATTTTTTTGTTTCTTTGCTCTAAACTTTTTTTTCTTGGGTAAAATATTTTTCATGAGCTATTTCTCTCAAAATGTTATTATTATCATCCGGGTATGGAATTATTTCGAATACCGGGCTTTTTATTATTTCTCGAGGAATATGGGATATTATCAGTATTTCGCTTGTATCTGATTTAAACCAAGTGGAAGTTTTTGTTCGTTCATGATTTCTATTCCTTTGTTTATAGCTTCCATTATGTAATTTAATTCGTTAACCTGAACGCTGTTTTTTGCTAAGTTGCTTATTTTTTGTTCAATTTCTGTTTTGTCTTCTTGATCTAATGTTCCAAATAAGTATTTATATACTGTTCCTACTATGTTAACTAAACCTCTTTTACCGCGTTTGGCTATTTTTCCGCCGTTTATTTCTCTGTTTAATTTTTCTACTAGGTATTCGATTTGTATAAGGTTATTGAATTCTTTACTTTGTTCAATTAAATTGTTAAAAGTTTATTCGGTTTTTGTTATATTAACCGGTAAATTTCAATACTTTGTGAATTTATATGGTTTACTGTCATTGATAGTAATATTATAATAATTAATTTAAGCTGGTGCTTGTATGTTTTTATCGCTGTCTGTTGTTGACCTGTAATTGTTATATTTGCTTTGATTAGTCTTCTTTTTCTTTTTGAATTTGGTTTTGTAATGTGTTATCTTCCTGCCTCAAAATGTTTGTCGTCGATTTGTCTTATTTCTCCTGTTTTCTTGAACGGGGTTGTCGTTTTTGATTTAACTAATGGTGATTGTTTGTATCTAGTGTCAATTTCATAATTTGTTCGTTTTTTGTTGAGGTTATTTATTAGTTTTTCTTAATTAGCTTGAGTGTCATACTCTGGTGTACCTGCGTATATGAATATGTCCGCTGGTGTTCTGTTAGTCGTTTTGTGCTTTGTTTTATGATTGTACGTGTAGAGTATAGTTTCAAAATTTGTAAGTTTATTTTCGACATCTGAGTCGCTGTTAATGATTCTTAATTTTTCGTTAACTGTCTTATGAAATCGTTCTAAGTCGGATATACCATTTTTACTAGTGGTTATATTAATATTTACTGCTTCTGATTTAAGCCATAATTGTAAAGCTGTGCACATAAAGCTCAGTCTTTGTCTGCTTTTATTTCGATGGGTTTACCCATTTGGTTGAACACTTGTAATATAGCTCGTTTGGTTTCTAACCAGTCTCTACTTGTAAAAATCCTATCCTACTATGTAAAAATCCAGTACATATTTTTCTCGGATATTAGCGATTTCCGGAGTTATTTCGAAAGTTAATTTTGTATCCCTGTGTTCTGTTTTTGCCATGTTGCAAGTCTCACATTTATTTATTAGATTTTGAATTAAATTTTTATAATCTGGGAAATAGTGGGTTTCTTTGAACCAATTGAGAGTTTTTTCAATTCCTGGATGTAATAATTCTTTGTGTTTTTTTAATATTAGTTCTTTGAATTCTGCGTATGTTTGAAGGTCTATTAATTTTTTACTAGTTTTCATTGCCTTTGTTGAATTATTCGGACTTATTATTTCTAAGTAGGCTTCTTGAAAAATTGGAAAATCTGCTTCGTTGTGGAAGTATAGCACACTTTTCTTTGTGCATAAGAATTCTTTTATTAATTCTTTGGCATGCACGTTAGTCATGTCTTTGTACGTAATTTTTATGTTGGTTTTGTGAAAGTAATTCGTAACTTTTGTTTCGTTCTCGGTTCCTTTTTCAAATTCTATTTGTCGATCATAATAATTAAGAGGTCTTTCTGTGATTTGTAAATGGTTACTGTTGTCTTCTTGAGCACTATGTATTGTTGCTCTTGTGCTAATTGTATCTTCGCCTAAGAAGTATTCGCTTAATTAAATTCTGGACAGAGCATCTGCCACACAATTTTTCTTTTCTTTTCTCGGGACGTATTTAATTTGGAAATTTAACTCATTTAGCTTGATTTTCCATCTTTGTAATTTCATGTTAGGTTTCTTCATGTTATTTAGCCAGACGAGTGGTCTGTGATCACTAAGGATTTCAAATTGTCGATCAAAGAGATAGGACCTAAAGTATTTAGTGGCTCAAATTATTGCTAATAATTCTTTATCAATCGTTGAATAATTTAACTCATGCTCGTTAAGAGTTCTACTTGCATAGCATATAGGCTTATGCTCTTGCGAAAGGACGGCCCCTATTGCCATATTACTCGCGTCTGTAGTTAATGAAAATGGTTTTTCGAAGTTAGGGTATATTAAAATTGGGTCGGATGTTATTAGTAATTTTAGCTTTTCAAACGCTAGTTCGTACTCTCTGTCATTTATATTGATTTTTGCTCCCTTTTTTAATTTAAGTGTTAATTTTACTTTTTACTATATTAGCGAAATTTGGTATAAATTTCCTATAGAAACCACATAATCCTAGAAAGGATTTAATTTCTTTTGGGGTTTTTGGAATTGGGAATTTGACAATTGCTTGTATCTTGTTGGGATTTGGTTTTATACCCTCAGTTTTGCTGATGTGACCGAGAAATTCAGTTTATTTTCTCATAAACTCGCATTTATCCAACTGTAGTTTAAAGTTAGCTTCTCTAAGCTTCTTAAATACCTTTTGTAGCGACAAAATGTGTTCCTCCAATGAAGTGGAAAAAATAATAATGTCGTCTAAGTAGACCAGAAAATCCTTAAAAATTAAATCTTCTAAGAGATTGTTCATACAACGTTGGAACGTTGCAGGTGCATTCTTAAGTCCAAATGGCATGCGAGTGTACTCGTAATGGCCATGTTTAGTCGGAAATGCGGTCTTGGGTATTGAACCAGGATCCATTTGGATTTGGTGGAAGCCTTTGGCTAGATCAATGGTTGTGAAATATTGACATTTTCCAAGTTTGTCTAATATTTCATTTATGATCGGGATAGGGTATTTATCATTAATAGTTAATTCATTGAGATTGCGGTAATCTATGACTAACCGGAACTTTTGCTTTCCAGATGCATCGTTTTTCTTTGGAACGATTATTACTGGTGAGCAGTAAGGGGATTTGGATTTACGTATGTTATTTTGTTTTATCATATCGCTTATTTGTTTATTTACTTCCTCATCGTATATTTGAGTATATTTGTATGGACGCTTGTAAATTGGGTCTTCATGTTTTGTTAGAATTTTGTGTTTAATTGTACTAGTGAAAGTCAAATTGTCACCTTCATGGTACTGGATTTCACGAAATTTATGTAAAACATTTTTAATTTTTTCTTTTTCTTCTGAGTTAAGGTGCTCTAGCCTAAACTCATTGTTTTCTATTAATTCGTTATTAATAGCGAAGTTAAATGGTCTGTCCTCTGTTGAGGGTGGATCAAGGCACTCTTGTGCGATCATGTCCTCTTCGACCTCTTTGTCATTATATCTAAAACAAAAGGTAAATTCTACTAAGGTTACGGATCCTTGTGCATAGTCTATTTTTGCTTGACATGCTTCAAGGTATTCTCTCCCAATCAGAACATCATAATGCTCTGAGAAGTCGTGAATATAGAATTTTTGTTTGCTCGGACAAATTTTGCATGCTTCTAATCGTATACTTCGTTTTAATTCAATAATACCATTTATGGTGTGAGCCTTTAATGTTTCGTTGTAAACTGGAAAATTTAAGCTGTTTGTTTTCATTAGATTTATGGTTGAACCTGTGTCAATGACACATTTTAGAACTTCGTCATTCATAATCAATTTTATGAATGGATTTCTTCTGTTTGTTCCGAGGCTTGTTGATGAAAATTTTCGGATGTATCCATTTTCATCTGCCCACTGTTACTATCTCTTTGACGTTTAGTCGGAGGGTTTGGTGCATTCAAGCGTGAATGGGACTGATTTTGATAGTTTAAAGGATTTTGGGATCTACCTTGACTTAATTTATGTTGGAACTTGTGGTGAGCTTTCTGATTGTCTTCGGACTTATTGTACTGTCTATTTTGTACGTGATAACTCTGATTCGTGTTGGAATTACCACATGAACTGGTGGTTGGGTTAGCATTTTGCTGATAATTTCCCATGTTCCTACGATTGTTATTTTGATTTCCCTGAACATTATTATTTTTAGGTTTTTCAGTAACGCTACTTGCTTTAGTTTTTGTGTCGACGTAATGTCGTATCTGGCTAACATCATGAAAAGCCTATCTGGTAATTTTTTTGTAATAACATCTTTGATTGTGTTATTCATAGCATTTGTATAAAGTGTCATATTGCTAGGTATATTTTCTAATGCTAACTTATTTAATACAACAAAAGATTTATTTTCGAGATCCTCGATGAACTTACGGACGTTTCCTTGGTAATTCGTGTTGTATAATCGTCGAACGAGTTCTTCAAATGGTGTCTGCACTTTGTATTCTTCAATCAATGCGTTTCTCAGCTCCTGCCAAGTGTTGGCTGCTGTCCTTTTTGAAATTCTCTGAGCATCTCCTGTGACTTGCCATTCGATGGCTCCGTATAAGATACTGTGTTGTCTAACATCTCTGGTTGGATAAAGGTGTAGGATGTAATCGATCCTTTTAATGAAGGCGTTTAGATGATCCGTTGATCCGGCAAAGCTTGGCACTTGTCTTAGTTGTGAAATGGTCTGGTTGAGGTGTTGTTCTGATAATTCCATGGTCATCTTGGTGTAATACACTTTTTTTTTCGTTAGATGATTTTCTTTGTTTTAAATAGTTTTGAGTTTGTAGGTTTGAACTTTATTGTTCTTTGATTATGCACTTTTACTTCTTTGCAGTTTCTTTTACATTATAGTTTGTGATGGATTATTGTTTAAATGTTTTTTATTTTTTTTTTTTTTTTTTTTTGTGTGTGTCTTAAAAAGACCCAGTAATAACGTATTGCAGGGATCAAACGATATGCAAAGCCAGTCGTTATTAACTGTAGTAGCTTTATTGCCCAAACGGTCAATGTTATTAGGCTACTAGTGACCCGAAGGTTCTTGTGCGGATACGTATTCGAGAAAATGTTTATTACACTCCGACAACACTTTCGGTCGCGATTGTGCATTAGATCTGGGAATTAATTATTCTTTAGCGATCTTTACTTTTTCCCGACGTATCCGACCGGCTGCGCCAATTAAGTTTTACACGTTAAGTTACTATAAAAAAATATATTTCAATTTATTATTTTCACTAAACGGCTACTTTTGTTGAGTACATTCAGATGTGCTTCCCGAATATGAACAGATTTATCTAACTGTTGCGGTCGCTTAGCAAACTTCGCTTTGAGAGAGTTTGAGTCAAAATTGAGTGAAGTTTGAGCTGCGTCAGCAATTATGCGTGGGATAGTGCTCTGATGGGAACATTGACAGTGGCGTGATATTTAGGGTGAATTGTTTATGTCTACCAAAGGGGGACAGTTTGATCTTGACCAATGTCGATGTTATCACCAGGCTCTTTGTTTACAATATTAGAAATGTTTATACTTGTGCTTATGCTTATGTGCTAATTTATGTTAAAGGGTGGGTGCGACTATGGATATTTCACTATATATATATATATACTTTTATTTGTGTAAATTCTTAATGTATGCAACAAGCAGAAGGAAGCATCTCCGACCCCATAAAGTATATATATTCTTGATCAGCACCAATAGCCTAGTCGATCTAGCCGTGTCCGTCTGTCTGTCTGTCTGTCTGTCTGTCTGTCTGTCTGTCTGTCTGTCTGTCCGTCTGTCCGTGTATATGATCTCAGACCCTATAAGAGCTAGAGACTTGAAATATTAGATGTATGTGCTCCTAGTGCCTGCGCAGATCGAGTTTGTTTCCGATAATCGATAACTTACTCCGTTTCCAGGCAATCCATATCGACATCCTGTTTTTTGAGCAAATTGGGTAAATAATAAGCCACCAAACATGATATGTTGCTTTTAGATTATTATATATATGTTAAAAAGGCTCTAGTATCTTTCATTTTATACCTATCGCCACCTCCCCGCTACCACGCCAGAGCTATAAATCAAGTAATGAAACTTTACTGCCAACCAATTTAAACCACAATTGAATTGCAATTGACTTTTTTAAAATACACAAATATTCTATGATACAATAAGATGTACTGTAGAAAATTTCATAAAGATCGGTTAAGAAAAAACCAAAGTTATATGCAACTGCGCAATTGAATGGGGCAGCAGCTTTAAGAATTTCTGTATACATGTAAACACACATTCATGCGCCTATGCTTCGCATTCTAGCAGCATGATAATTGCGACTATTTTCTGTTACGCTACTTTAGTTCCTTTTTTATCATAAGTGTTTAATTATTGGTGTGGCTGCTGAGTAGAGGCATAGCAAGAGGTGCGGTCTGTCGCGAGTTCGAGCCCTACCGGGGAACCTTTTTGTTAAATTTATTTGGTGTTGGAATAAGACGTTTCCGGATGTTTCCTAATCGGGAATTCCTGACTAAAACCTCTTGTTTATTTTGTATTTTCTTTATTTTTCATTATATTTTTGCTAAACCACACGCGCTGGTGGCGCGTTTTGCATTTGGTGTTGCATGGATGCGGGGTATCCCCTAGTTGGGAACTCCCGACTAGAGCCTTTTTAACAATTATCTATCTGGCTGTTATTTCTGACCATTTGCCAGCTTTTTTTATTTCTATAGCTTTATCAGTGAGTTGGAAACAATGACACTCAAACGACACTTACCTCGCGTCATCACAAATAGCTGTGCTTATTATTTTATTTTTTAAACCCACCGAATTGTTTACATGTGTTTTGCGCTTGGAGTTATGTTTACATATATCATATATGTATTTACACAACTTGCGCGACTGCAAGTTAACTGAAGACTAGGGGTACAGTTAATTCCGTTCTTTTTAAAAACATTACACAACGTTACCGCCCTGGGGATATATCATGTTCACTGTTTTTCTTATGTAGTGTTACTGTTGCTGGGTTTGTATGTAAATCTCCTCATATATTTATCCTTTTATTCTTGTAGTCGTCCTTTTATTCTTGTAGTCCGTCAGAAACCGTTTAGTTTCCTCTGTTAAGACTGGAAGTTGTTAATTAGCGTAAATAATACCTTGTCTGTTCTACTGTATCTAAGATTTCAGGCAAGTTATTTTTGACCATATCCATTGCAAATTTCGAGACCTTCAAATGTTTACCAATTAATGATTTTCCTTGTTTTGTTCCTTTAAATATAAACCTTATTGATGATTACCTAAAAGCCCAAGAAGTTTTGGCATCAAACAGCAGCCCGACGACTGCCTTCAAGCGTGTTTAGATGTTAAAAATGACTTCCTCAATATCAAGACCCAGAACGCCAATTTTGCGTTGCGGCCTGGCGGATGTTCGCGCCGGCGGATGTTGGACAAAAGTAGAATCGTATACACTGATAGCGTCCCTTACCTTAACCATGGGGTGACCCTTGATAGGCGGCGTATTGCGTCTTGCGTGTGGTATCACACACACTCTGCGTCTGAAACGAAGACATCCGATGGAGCTGTGAGTCTTTGTTCATGCGATGTTGTCCGTTTTAACTCGTTTGAGTGATCATCGGTGTGTCTAAGTATGAGGAGTCCTTTTGATGTTGGAAGCGCTGTTTGCTGTTGCCTTTTCTGTCATTTCGGTTGGACCTATTCGCTGATTTAAAGAGATCTCTCCTACTCCCTCTCTTTACTTAACAATAGATCAAATTCGCCAGACCATAGTATGGGCATGTTGTTTTGGGGTACATTAAAGGCTTTCCATCGTGAATTGCACAATGTGCGTTAATATTGCCTTTATCACCAGCACTCATTTCCATCTGTTCTTAGATGCAATGCCACCACTGAGATGGAACATAAATTGTACACACTACGGGTCCGGAAACCCGGTACATGTCCCTATGAAATCGACTTTGGCCTCATTTATCAATACATTTTTATAATTTTAAAATAATAAAGAATGTTATTTTTACTTTTCTGTCACATATCAATCTTTAAAATACTTAACATTTTTTTCTCCCCATTTAGCTGCCACACTCATCTTAGAATGCATTTTCGATTAATATCAAGTATTTTATTGGACTCCTTGAAAAAAACGAAATGGTCAACACCGGAAGGATTTCCAATCCAGTTAATGTGAGTAGTTTTTACTTTATATACTTCATTTCGTTTTATAAGGAATGTGATTCAGAATACGAAGTTTTAAGTTTCGTCCGATCGATTTCAAACCTGTTTTCAACGTTGTATGTAAGAACTTCTTTCAGCGATTTTGGTTTAACGAGTTTTACACGTGTTTCTTGAAATAAAAGTGGTTTCAGATTGTGTGAACGCAAGTTGTATTTTCGGCTTTGGTGAAATCCAAAGGTAAAATGTAAGTTCAAGTTCAGGATAGCACGCGTAAATTCATTTTTTAATTGGGCGGAAATAAGATATGTAAAATTATTGGAAATAACCTAAACCAGGCAAGTTATTGATCACTTGAAATAAAAATTAGTAACATCTAAAATTTTGCTCTAGATAAGTTTTTTAAATCGACGCTTTCGATTGAACGGACACGCTTGTATCGCTTATTATTATGCTATAAGGGTATGATATTTTTTTTGCATGTTATATACATTTTCGCAAACCTACAGCTTATCACTAATTATTACCCTGCTGATTATTTTTAGATAGGACCTTTTGCTCCAATTAAAAAAGTTTATTTTCTTCATGCACGTCTATATTTATATATATTATAAATACAGTATATGTACTCTTGATCGATATCAGCAACCGAGTTGATAAAGTAATGTCAGCCTGTCTGTTTTTATGTGAAGTAGTCTCTAAGAGATTACTTAGGTTTAAAGCTAACTGAAGCTTTTTATTGGTCCGTCTATCTGTTACAGGCAGTACATATGTTGCAGACAGCCGGATCGTACGCCTAAGCCCATTGAGTAATAAAGAGAAACGGCAGGCGTTTGAATCAAAAGCTCCTTTTAGAAATACTTCCAGCGCGATAAAGAGGTTGCAAACAAAAATTTCAAACACTTCTGCTGATGCCCACAATTCAATGACAACTTCAAAACATTTTCCATAAGAACCAAATACAACCATAATCAAAACAAACGAATCAAACAAATTCTGTCCATGCTACTCCTTTTCGTTTAAGGCTACAGCCTATGATCTTAGCTTCTGCACCCTTCTAACTCATTGTTGTGGTTTCTAAGCCGTGCTATGCCTATAATTCGCAAAGTCATGGGTTCTACTTCTTCACTCGCTTTCAACTTGCAAGCAGATCGGCAGATTTTTATCATTTTTCATATTTTCAAAATAGGATATTTTAACTATTCACTATGTACCAAATAGCACAAACCTTCTTATATATACATTTTTATTCCATGTCTATGAAAAATATAATTTTGTATATATATACATATATATATTATATACCATTCTTATTAAGAGTATCAATGCCGCGACCCGCCAAATAGTTGTTTAGCAAATCTGCATATATGTATGTGTCTGCCAAGCCAAGGGAAGTCTATGAATTTAAGAAGATTGCAACGCTCTGTTGCGCATGTGACGTCACAGTACAAGGCTCTTTATGTGCGATCATTTCTTATATAAAATTATTACATATTCAAAAAATTATTATAAAAGACCCCATTCATAAGTTATTTCAATGTACGTAATAAAGGTAGAAATATATACTAAACATCACAAGAAATAAAATTCTGTAAATTATGATGTCATAATATATGATGTTGGGCCCCGTGCGCGTAACCCTTTGATCGTACGCACTGTTGTTTTGGAAGTGATTTGTTGTTGCTTCCTATGGTAAATGAAGTTTTCTTTTGGGTTTGATTTTGCTTTTGCGGTCCAAACCGATCTATGTCTCGTGGTTTTTAAAACAGTAAAAAAGCTCAGAGTGTCAGTTCAGTCATTTCTCTATATTACTCAATCGCCTAAGCCATATACAGTATGTCAAGAAGTTGTTTTCACATTAGAAAAAAAAAATGATTTTTCGACTTTTTTAGCAAAAATAAATACTTTCAAATATTGTAAATATTTTTTTTTTAATTTATTATAGTTACTTATAGTATTTACTAATAGAATTCATAAAAATAGTATTTAAGAAGAATGATATGTAAGAAATAATACAAAAACAAAAAATAGTCGGTTTTTTCATTGTCAAACAATTGTTTACACATTTGGCATAAGTAATAATTAGATTAATTTAAGGCACTGAAAAATCATCTTTTTCTTATATATATAATTTTGTATGGCCACCATTGGTATTAATGACTTCGTTTAGGCGCTTTTTCATTGAATGAATAAGCTTTTTAAAATCATAATGGCTCGGCAACTGCTGCCACTCTTCTATTATAGCAGTTTTCAGTGCTGTTCGGTTCTTTGGATGCCTTTTAGCCACTCTTTTCTTTAACAAAGCCCAGACATTTTCAATGGGATTGAGATCAGGACTTTGCGCAGGTGTATCGAAGGTTTTACCGCAGTTATAAAGTAACCACAAGCGTATCATATGCGCCTTGTGCTTTGGGTCGTTGTCCTAATAAAATTAAAAATTCGGCATATTATTGTTTATAAACCCAAATTTATTTGCCCTGCTTTTCAACTGGTTCTTTAAAATGCTTAAATATTGTTGTGCGTCCATCGTGTTTTCAATAAAAGCCAAATCTCCTTGGCTTGAGATGCACCCCCAAATCATTATGGACAGTTTGCCAAATTTGACTGTCGGAATGATGTTTCGGTTTTCTAAAGATGTTAAGAGCTTACGCCACACCCTTGTTGGACAAGCGCTTTCCAACATTAACATCAGAAAGCATTGATTTCTTGCGAGCAGCTCTTGATTTGTACTCAAGTCGTAGTATTGCCTGACGTACAGTTTCGTGGGATACATCCAGATCCAACTCTTCCTTAAGATCTCTTGCAAGAGTTCTCGTCGAAATCATCGGATTTTGGTCCAGTTTTCTTACCAATACGCGCTCCGCTCGTTTATTTATTTTTTGCTTCCGACCGGATGCTTTCTTTGGCTCCAATCTTCCCTCGTTTTCAGCGCGATTTATAATATTATAAATGGTCTTGCGGGTTACAGAAAACATTTCTGACAATTCCTGCGCACTTTTACCCAATTGGTGATTAAAATAGACTAACTGGACCACCTCAAACGATAATCTCTTGCCTGGCATTTTAAAGTGTCTAAATAATTTCTGACGCGCAACAAACGAAAATTTTCAGTTCATAACAAGCCAAATTCGTAGAACAGAGCATGTGGAAGGCCAAAGTTACTGTAAATTTACCGTTATTCACTGCATAAGCGCACAGAGGAATGCAGAATATTTTTGTGTAAGCAATTGTTTGACAGCGGCAAAACCAACTATTTTTGGTTTTTGAAATATTTCTCACACATCATTCTACTTTCTATTACTATTTTTATGAATTCTATTAGTAAATACTTTATTTTTCCTAAGAAAGTCGAAAAATCATTTTTTTTCTAATGTGAAAACAATTTGTTGACATACTGTAGCTACCATAGAAAAGATCGGTTGAAAAGAATGTAGTAGGTTATAGATATGAAAAAGTTTATTATCAGAACGGTTAAGAAACACAAAAAATATGTGCTTTGGCTAGCCTCGTGTTTGTAGCAGCTAGCGTGAGTTGCAAGAATTTTTATACATGTAGACACACACATTCATTTGCGTCTTCTTTGAATTCTATCAACATGTTTGAAATTGCGATTGTATATTCTGTGTTGCTACTTAAGCCCGTATCTTTCACATTAAGACTCAATTCCTGGTGTGGCTGTTAAATAGGGCTGGTAGCAGGAAGCATGACCTCTAGCGTGTTCGAATTCCATTGAGGGATCTTTTTTTGTATACCCATATACCCGGAACTAATTAAAAATGCTTATAAGCCACAATACATTTGAACTCCCCACCAACTTAAACTACGATTTTAACGCAATTGTCTTTTTATGAACATGCGAATATTCATTAGCACAATAAACACTTGAAAATTGCATCAAGATCGGTTAAGTTACACAAGGAAAACGTGTTTTCTCGTATTTGGGGCAGTGAGGGACAATTGCACACACACACTCATCCGCGTCTTGAATTTTATCAAAAGGATGTTAATTTCGACTATATTGTTTTCTGTGCTGCTATTTTAATCCGTTTTTTTCTCATAACGACTCAATTATTGGTGAGGTTGATTAGTTGAGGAGGTTGCAAGAAGCGCGGTATATTACGAGTTCAAAACCTATCGTGGAAACAGTTATTCATTTACTTAACAACATGAAAAAATGTAAATGAAAAGATACGTATTGTTTTATTGAAATATTTATTATTTATATATATATTATTTATATTTATTTGTTGGCTGGCTCGAGGTCCGTGTTTGTTAAAACAAACAATGAAAAACAATTTTATTCAATTCTCTTCCGATATATTTCGGTTGCACATCGGCAAACCGTCTTCAGGGCACTAACACCAAGATACAAAAAACAATTAACAATTATAATACAATAAATTAAACATTATTTCGAACATTTTACATACATTATTTTACACGTCTGCGCTTTTTGACGTGGAGATTGTTACTGAGGTTGTTTGACTGTTTAAGAGGTGTCTGTACAAGTGAGCGCAATTTTCTGTGTCTGTCTTGTAGTTTAGTCGTTTGTAGGTTGGTGTGTTAATTATGTGTAGCATTTCCAATGTGTGTCGCTTGTTATAGTGTTGTTCTTGTTGTAAGATTGTTGTTTCATCAAAATTTGGTGTGTGGTTGCTTCTTATACAATGGGTCATAAGTGCTGTTTTCTGTATATTATTTTGATGTCTTAGTTTGAAGTCCGATTTATGTTGACTAATCCTTGTTTTTAGCTTCGATTTTGTTGTACCTATGTAGACACTATTGCACTTGTTGTTGTTATCCCCGCCACATGGTATTTGGTAAACGACGTTGCTTTTTTCGATCATCGGGATTTTCGACTTTATCTTGTTGAAGAATTTTTGTAATGTATTCGTCGGTTTGTGTGCTACTTTTATATCTTGTTTGTTATAACAGTCTGAGTTTGTGAGGCGTTCTGATAGTCGTGGTACATATATTAGTGATTTGTATATTTTAGCAGGTTCTGTTGGCTTTTTTCTTTCGATTTGTCGTCTTTTTAATAATGTTTTGATTATATTTGGGGGGAAGTCATTTTTGGTCAAAAGTTCTTTGATTTCATGTTCAATTTCTTTGTGGTATATTGTGTCCGATATTTTCATCATTCTATTCATACAGCCTAGTGCTGTATTGATTATCATACTCTTTGGGTGGTTTGAATTGAAGTTGAGTATTCGTCCGGAGGCTATGGGTTTCCTATACCACTTTATTTTGAGTGTGTTGTCCATTCTGCTTACAATAGAGTCTAAAAATGGTAATTTCCCGTCCTTTTCTAATTCCATTGTAAATTTTATCTGTTTGTGGAAGGAATTCAATTCTTTTAGAATATTTTCCACGTCTATTTTGTTCGTTATGGCAAAAAGGTCATCTACATATTTGGTCAAGAGTCTTGGTTTTATTTTTAATTTATCTGTAATCTTGTCCAACAGTTCCTCCATTAATATATCTGCGATTACTGGGGAAGCCGGTGATCCCATTGGCATTCCCTTAAGTTGTGTGTATATTTTGTCTTCGTATTTGAAATATCTGTTTTCCTGTATGCAAAATCTAACTATGTCCATAAATAGTTGTTTCGGTATATTCGTGTGCTCTTCTAATTTGGTCCATTTGGTCCATGTAAGCAGAATGGACAACACACTCAAAATAAAGTGGTATAGGAAACCCATAGCCTCCGGACGAATACTCAACTTCAATTCAAACCACCCAAAGAGTATGATAATCAATACAGCACTAGGCTGTATGAATAGAATGATGAAAATATCGGACACAATATACCACAAAGAAATTGAACATGAAATCAAAGAACTTTTGACCAAAAATGACTTCCCCCCAAATATAATCAAAACATTATTAAAAAGACGACAAATCGAAAGAAAAAAGCCAACAGAACCTGCTAAAATATACAAATCACTAATATATGTACCACGACTATCAGAACGCCTCACAAACTCAGACTGTTATAACAAACAAGATATAAAAGTAGCACACAAACCGACGAATACATTACAAAAATTCTTCAACAAGATAAAGTCGAAAATCCCGATGATCGAAAAAAGCAACGTCGTTTACCAAATACCATGTGGCGGGGATAACAACAACAAGTGCAATAGTGTCTACATAGGTACAACAAAATCGAAGCTAAAAACAAGGATTAGTCAACATAAATCGGACTTCAAACTAAGACATCAAAATAATATACAGAAAACAGCACTTATGACCCATTGTATAAGAAGCAACCACACACCAAATTTTGATGAAACAACAATCTTACAACAAGAACAACACTATAACAAGCGACACACATTGGAAATGCTACACATAATTAACACACCAACCTACAAACGACTAAACTACAAGACAGACACAGAAAATTGCGCTCACTTGTACAGACACCTCTTAAACAGTCAAACAACCTCAGTAACAATCTCCACGTCAAAAAGCGCAGACGTGTAAAATAATGTATGTAAAATGTTCGAAATAATGTTTAATTTATTGTATTATAATTGTTAATTGTTTTTTGTATCTTGGTGTTAGTGCCCTGAAGACGGTTTGCCGATGTGCAACCGAAATATATCGGAAGAGAATTGAATAAAATTGTTTTTCATTGTTTGTTTTAACAAACACGGACCTCGAGCCAGCCAACAAATAAATATTGAAATATGGAAAGGTCGCCAGAGCCATCAATATATATTATTTATATATATATATTTTTTTTCGCGATTTTCCCAAGATTCTCTCGTGTGATAATGGGAACAATTTGAGCTAAAATGTACAAACTAAAATAATATTAACCTAGAGTGTGTGCAGCAGTCGTTAGAATAGTGTTCAGGGTCTTTATTTATGTTCTTAGGAGCTTGTATTATATGTTTTCAATTGTTAGTTTTTTAATAAAAACTCATCATGAGTGTTCTCAATCTTAATATTTAGTACAGGCATTAGATTACATCAGTATTCTCAGTGATTTTATTTATTTATTTATTTATTAATGGTCGACTAAACGAGTGTCTTCCACATTATTCAATGGATTATACAATAGAATTATATGCTAAAAGCCTAGTTGAAGAATACAATTTTCTAAATAGCATCACCGACCGATGGAGGTGTTTTATTTGCCAGTCCGCCCAGCTGTGCCCCATTTCACAGCTAATTTTGTCAGTGACGCTATTAGAGCCTACATCTATGGTTGTAAGTAGGAAAAAAGTGATCTTAAGTAAAATTAAAAATAATCTTAATTTGCTATATTAATAAAGAAAATACAATAAATAGGAAAAAAGAAAGTAAGAAGATTGTTAATAAAGTAGAGCAATGCAATTTAGATAAAGAGTGTAAAGTAGATAGGACAAAGAGAAAAGTAATGGGAAATCACCGACCCGTGGGGGAAATTTTTCAGCCAACGATTTTATTAGGGGTAGAGACAGTTCGGTAGAGAAAACGATCACGTTTGCATCAGCAAACTATTATAATTTTTACATAGCACGCGAAAAGGATTGTGCATAGCGTAGTCTGTTGTGCACGTAGATAGTAATAAGGGGCGATAATATCTGGTTGGTCTAACCGGAACAGAGAATTGAAGACGCGCTAGCAAATAAAGGAGAATCCATGTCGCCAATAATCAACTTATGTAGAAGGACAACAGCGAGAATTGTCCTACGGTTGGTTAACGACGGAAGATTAAGAAGAACCAGTCTGCTGGAGTAGGATGGCAACCGAAGATAAGGGTCCCAATTTAAACCTCGTAAGGGAAAAAGTAGAAATTGCTTATAAACAGATTCAATACGATCCTGGCTATTGTTATACTGTGGAGACCAGATGCAAGAGCAGTATTCAAGGATAGGGCGAACAAGAGAGATGTACAGAAGTTTTGTTATAAAAGGATCGTTAAACTCTTTAGACCATCGTTTAATGAATCCAAGTACACCTTTTGCCTCATTAACAATGGTATTTATGTGAAGAGTGAAATAGAGTTTAGAATCAAAAATAACGCCTAGATCCTTAACTGTTAGTATACGTTGCAAATGGATATTGTCGATTGTATAACTGACGAGATAAGGTGTAGTACGATTAAATGTCATAAACATACACTTTGAACAATATAGATGCAATTGATTGGCCGAACACCAAAGTTGCATAGCGTTCAAATCGTCTTGTAGAGGAGAATGATGTAGGGGTTAGTGTATGATAGAAGAAGTTTGACACCGTCCGCATACATGAGTACACGGACATGTGATATAACAGAGGAAAGATCATTTATAAAAAGAGTAAAGAGTAAAGGTCCAAGATGACTACCTTGAGGAACACCAGAAGTAACGTGAACCCGTTTAGAGGTAGTCAGCCTCAGCATTACTCTTTGGGTCCTACTTTTTAAATAAGAATTAATCCAAAGCAAAAGAGACGGAGGGAAACCTATTCGGTCAAGTTTAAAAAGTAAAATGTCATGGTGCACAGAGTCAAACGCCTTACTGAAGTCGGCGTAAATGAGATCAGTTTGCATTTTCGAAAGGAAAGCATCATTTACCAAGGAAGTAAACTCAAGCAGATTGGTCGTAGTCGACCGATTCTTTATAAATCCATGTTGAACAGGGGAAACAACTGATTTGCAGAAATGCTGCAAATTCGAAGTGATTAGTTTTTCAAATAATTTAGGGATAGCGGACAGTGTTGCAATGCCCCTGTAATTTTGTGCCCCTGTTTCTTGTGAAGAGGAATGATATAAGATTCATTCCAAAGAGATGGAAAGGCAGAAGTTTCAAAGGATAGATTAAAAAGCTTTAGCAATGGATAAAAAAGGGAAGAACTACACTCCTTGAGTAGAGAACTAGAAATATTGTCCGGCCCAGGAGAGTAAGAAGATTTTAAAGAGTGTATAACTAACAGGAGAGAGGAGTGTGTAATAATGAGGGGAGGTATAGAACTATCGGAAGAAATAGTATAAGGGTAAGAATTAGTATTAGGACAGGCTGAAGAGTAAGTTGATTGGAAAAAATTAGCAAAGAGGTTAGCAGAATCAGTGTCATTGCTAGCTTTATCCATCCTAAGAGAGAAAGAAGATGACAAACTTGAAGATTTACGCTTCAAGTTTCAAAATTATAAAACTGTCTCGGATTTTGGGCGAATTGCCTTTTACAACGAGTTAGATAATTCTCATAGCATTGAGATTTAAGAAGAAAGAAGTTCGACTTGGCTATGGAATCCATGGACTATGGACTTGGCTATTTAGCCAAGTCTGTACACAAAGCAGACTTCTTAAACTTCTTAAAATATTTGGATTTTACATTTTTTAGATGTGATAATCTGGGAGTAAACCAGGGTGGTTTTGAAAAAGTAGTCGAAGGAGCTGACTTAGGAATACACACATTTAAGAGGGAGTTTAGGGTGTAATAAAAAAATTAATGGCTGTATTCATATCAACTGAGTCATATAAGAAAGACCAATCAGTTGCATAAATAAGCTGATTCAGCAAAGAATAATTTTCTTTGCGAAAACAATAGCGGGGGCTATTGGCTGATGAGCACGAAATGAAAGGATTACAATTTAGCATTGCAATCTCTAAAGTAGAATGATAGACATCCTCAGGAAGAGATAAAGGAGGGGACCTCGACACATTAGAAATAAGGTAGTCGTTAACAAACACAAGGTCAAGGTTCATATGATTAGAAATTGAATTGATTTGAAACAACGAAAGATCAAGCACGCAGTCTATAAAATCGTGCCGTGCTGAGGGCACTAGATAATTTTCAGCAGTGAATAATGACCAAGAGATGTTCGGCAAATTAAAATCACGCAACACCATTAATAGGTCATTATCACGCACGTGTGAAGAAACTTCTTTAATACAAGTAATATGATTCATATAAACTTGATTATCAGAAGAAGGTGGGACATATGAGCATGTTACATAGAAATTCCGTGTAGGAAAAGACACCTTAACTGAGACAATCTCGGCCTCAGTAGGCGTACTAAAACAGAATAGTTCAGGCTGGTGGCTTTAACGGCAATTAACACCCCACCACCTCGAGTCGGCCGATCATTTCTATACAAAATAAAGTTATTCGGTAAAATCTCAAAATGAGATATGGTTGAGTTTAACCATGTTTCTGAAAATGCTATTATATCCGAAACGAAGGAACTGCTGGCCATGTAAAGATTTTTAAGCTTTGAAATGAGACCTCCGACATTTGAAGCTAGTTTTTTGGGCAGAAATGGCACCCTGTATTGAAGGGACTGGAAGGGTGGCAGGCTGGTTACGCTTTTTAGGCTTAAACTCGTGAACAATCATGTGTGGAGGCCAAAATTTGGGATCACAAATGATTGGGAACATATCATGAGAAACATTTATTTTGAATGATGATATTTCACGAGGGGTGGAGAAATTAAATTTGGTTATTGACACGCTAGCAGAAGATTTGCTAGCAATATAGGCTGCCAATGACTCAGAAGTGGTGTCCGACGAAAGTCGAGACACATGCCTACGAGGGGCAACTACCGTTACAGTAGGCACTGATGGGGCTGTAGGTAATACAGAAGTTGGAGGAGCTAAAGAGGCACAATGATTGTTTTTAACAATCTGGGCAAGATTGCGCGCAGGTCTACTTTTGCGGCCAGGAGCTGACGGGGCTGAAGCAGTTTGATTAAATGGGACGGGATCAGGTACGGGCTCTACTGGGACTAGTACAGGGGTTGAAACAGGAGTAATTGGACAGTCGCTTGGAGAAGGCGATAAAGACAACATTGGAGATACATCCAAGTTGCTAGGAAGGGACAAGAAAGTCGTAGGTGTCTGAACAGACGTAGAGGGCAATTGCAAAAGTTGAGGCTCCAACCGACGATTGGTTGGGGACTCAAATTTTTATTTGCCAAGCAACTCGAAACTCGAGTCAAAATTACTCGAGAGCTGCTTAGCCACATTATTTAATTTTAAGAATTGATTTCTCACAGAATTATACAGAATTATACATTCTGGAGAAATCAATTTGCTTGTCGATGCAAGCCACCGCAGCCCTTCTTGGCAGAGCGAGAGCGCAGACAAAACGAAAACGGTGCACAAGATAGAGCAAGTAAACACTCAAAAAACAATTATTTGTACACAACAAAATTGTTTGGAGCGAAAAGCAATAGAAAAAATTTGCGAGAGCGCGATGCACAAGCAGAAAGTATGCAGCGAAGCGAACACACGCACAAACAAGTGTATGCACAGGGGAACACCAAAGCAAAAGAATCAAAACAGGCAATAACAACAACACGGAACTGACGCCGCGTTTTATAAATGCAATAATTAACAGATTTTTAAATAAAGCACCGAAAAATGCAAAATTTTGAAATAAAAAGCAGGATTAAAGCGCAAAAATATATAAAAATCTTGGAGCACAAGTAAAACACGTCAATCACTCTCAACTGAGAACTTTCTCTTTCTCTTTACAATCAGGTTATGTTAAATTATCTTGTTTATCGAAAAATAGCCCAGTATTGATCGAAATGCCAGATCCTCCTTTTAGAAAATAGGAAAAAATACGTTGTTTCTTACTCATTGGAAATTTAGTATATGGGTTCTTATGCAAATATATATAGCATTCATACATATATTTTTTATTAAGCGTCAATGTCCGAGCAGATCTAACAATGTTGTGTCCGTCTGAGGCCACACTTTTAATAGCCTCTGTCCACAGGTTTAAGAAATGTCCAATTTTTAAAATTCCCATATTGGTGTTCTACCGCTTCTTTAAAAAACAGCTGATCGATTTTCTTTAATTTACATAGGCGCCGCAAAATTTTTCTTCCAAAACTCAAAAATTGCGCTGCCGAAGTAAGGGGTCCATTTTAGGTAATCTTTTTTTTGAGATTTCGCCATGTTTAAATTTTAAAAACCGCTTTCCGCTTGCCTTCGTTGATATATCAGCTGTTTATCTTTTTGATACTTTACCATTTTTCACAACATCGATAGAAATCTCGATTAATCATCGCAAAACACACGAAATCTTCGTGGCGAATATACACATTTCTAAAGAATCATCCTTTTTTGAAAGATGTGTGAAATGCTTTTTCTTGTGGGGAAACGTACAGGGCGCATTTCACACATTTGTCAAAAATGTGACATTTTCTGAAATGGGTCAGAAATGTGTTCAGTGGACAGAGGCTATAAGCCTCTGTTGCGAACATGTGGATATTCTATGCCCCAGTAAGAATTACTCAAGATTTTCTTTAAGATCGGTTCAGAAACACAGAAATTAGTCAAGAAGACATTGGCATAGCCCGTGACAGCTTTCACAAAAGGAGAGAATTTCTCTATATCAATTTTTCTGATATACGTAGAATCAACACAATTCACAGCATGTGTTGTGTGAATGTGTTGATATGTGAGTTTCGTAATTTTTCGATTCAGATCTTATATTAACTATGGCTGTAGAGTATTAGGCGATTACAAGTAATCCGTTGATGGCAGTTACGAGTACAACATTAGTAGTAAAAACAAATTTTTATCTTTAACGTTTGTATAAATTTAACGATACCGATTGTTAGGTATTGTTATATAATACCTGATCGTCTGGATTGGTATGTTTGTTCTTATTAACGAATTTATAATGTTCTCTAAAAAAATTATGAAGCACTGGGGCGCGACAGCAGCATGTGAGAATAGTAACTTAGTGCCTCGTGTTGTTCATCAGCGGTCACTGAGCATGTGCAGAAGACAGCCAATCAGCCCGCATATGCAGAAGATCGAATTACTATCAACACCCATATAGAGGGTATTAAAATATTGTCAATAAATTAGCAACGTATAGGATTATTCTGTTTTTCTACACAATCTTTTTATACTCTTGTAAAAGGTATAATAAATTTGTCATAAAATGTGTAACGCATAGAAGGACGCATCTCCCATTTGTATGTATGTATTTTACATCAAGTTATCTACGAACTAATCTCTTGGTTTTCTAGTTATATTTATGAAGCTTTGCAAAGGTCCGTCTTCCCATTGCCGGATCGTACCCCTAAGCCATGTAGCTCCCATCGTTTGAAAGTAGGTGCTTATATGGAACACCTTGCTGTTTATCAAGATATGACGGCCAAATTTGGCAAGGGCCATCTGTCGGAAAATAAGTTCTGGTGTAATAAACATTTTCGATTATGAAAATCTCTTGACCTAAATCGGATTTGTGAATTCACTAACCTTCCCATACATATGTAAATTTGTATCAATAACGGAATACAATATACAGCCATTGGAAAGATCGGTTGAAAATTAAGTTCTCTTTTGAACCATTTTTATACCCTGAACTCATTAAAAGTGGGTATAAGGGTATATTGTATTGGTGCAAAATCCAAATGTATGTAACAGGCAAAAGGAAGCATCTCCGACTCCATAAAGTATATACATTCTTGATCTTGTACGTATGAACAGAATGATCTCAGAACCTATAAGAGCTAGAGACTAGAGATGTAAGTGCTCCTAGTGTCTGCGCAGATCGAGTTTGTTGCCAATAATCGATAACTTACTCCGTTTCCAAGCAATCGATAAAAATCGATATCGATATCCTGTTTTTTGAGCAATTTTGGTAAATAATAAGACCTAGAGTCACCAAACTTGACATATAGTTTTTAAAATAGAATATATATATATATATTTGATGTTGGAAGAAGAGGGTTCAGGGTATCCCCTAGTAGGGAGCTCCCGACTAGAACCTCTTACTTGTTTTTTTTTTTTTTTGTATATTAAGCTATTTTGACCAAACACTAGTATGTTAATTACTTATATTTCTTCTAGTAACTTACGCATACAGATATACAAAGTAACAACTTCTTGGCTTTCTACTTTTGCTGAAGGAAGCGGATGCGATTTAATAGCAGAATATTTTGTTAATGATCTATTGGAAGATATAATAATACGTCGAACAGATATTTATTTGCTGGTAAATATAAGTATTTTTATTTGGTTTTTACAATTTAAAAGCTTTTAACATTGTAGTCCATATTTCAACAAAAAAATTCCCCCAAAAGAAAATGTAAAAAGAACAATCACATAATATCGGAGCCATATTTTGAAAGCGGATCTATTATGAATAAAAACAAAGGTTCTCTTTGTAAGCAAGCCTTACAATGCATTCAAAAAGTTCTTGAGGCAGTTGGTTTTCTATTAAAGCCGCAACTTTTAAAGGTAAGCAATTTATAATTACAAAAGTATAATGTAATTTTCGAAAACAAAAACTTGAAAATTATATAATACATCTGAGTTATGATTTTGATTTTTCTTGCAGTTAATACACGTAAGGTAAAGTTATAAAGGAAATATACTAAACTAGCGGGTATTACCCTGAATCACTGAAGCACGTATTCATTTAGTTTTAGAGTATTGCTTTCTTAATTAGTGAGATCGCATTTATCAACCAAGTACTGTTTTTTTTTTTTTTGCGAAAAGTCGTAAACACGTCTAAGACTATTCATGATTGTGAAGTTGATCGGATAGTAAAAGAGAAACTGTCATACAACTGCTTTCCGCCAATTTACCACAGCTGCGAATGGAACTTGCAGAAGGGCTCTTTAGAAGGGCTTTGAAAGTAAATTAAAGACCAATCGGACGAAACTTTTAAATCGTTGACCCGCACTTTCCTTTGAGGCGCCGTGCATTTTTCGAAAACTCTGAAGCATGAAATTTTGCGAATGAGTTAACACCCGAAACATTGCCAATTCAAACTGTGACCCGCATTTATAATTCAAAAAGAGTACATTTTGAGCAAAGTGTGAAACATGTCACAAATGAATTTTCAAAGAAATCTCTGAATATGATTTTTAAAGCCGATTTGGATGGGGCACAAAAAAGTTTAATTCAGACGTTTTTCACGATTATGAAGCATTTTATTTCTTGTGTTTTAAAAATACTTAATGCTTACATAATGCTTAATAAAATGTTACTGTAATAAGTATGAAGATGTTTTGCCCATTCCTTGCTAAATCATGTTTATAGAAAAGTAAGCATGCCAATGACGCAGTGGTTGGATAAAATCTTGTGTGTCATCAACGGCGCGAGAATATGAAACATTTTTTAGTTAATTTTATATGTAATATTACGTTAAATAAAGTGACCATTGATTTTTTAAAAACTGAAGGCACAAAAAATATTTGCAAGCGCAATCGACCGACTCGCTATGCATACACAAATCTAATCAATAAGAGTTCACGTACGATATTATCGTGCAAAAGAGATCAAGCAAACGAAAATGTACATTTTAAAGTAAATAAAAATTTACAAATATGATTTTTTATTTACAGGTTATCTTAACTAATTTATTGGAAATTAGTGTTCAAATATTTGAGAATAGTATGAGAATACAAAATCCTTACAAGGAGTGGGACTGCCGCCTTGAGCTATACAAGACATTATTTATCTTCTTTAAATTGAGGAATATTCCCTGCCATGTTCCGGCGGACATCATTTTGTACGTACTTCAAGAATCTTTAAAAAAGGATCCAAGCTCTGATTTACGCGTTAGCTATAAATCATTGATCGCTTCAGTTGAAAAAACAGTACACCCTCAGAGAGAAAACATTAATTTGAAGGTGGATACACAAGACAGTATACAACATTATTCAAAATTTGTTTATGAAAATCCAATAAACACTCAACAAAATAAGGACACTTATGCAAATATCCAAATAAATAAATCAGAAAATAATCTTACGTCCCTTCAGATTCAAGAAAATAATGATGAAACTGCAGACAATACGCATGGTGAAAATGAAAACAATACGAATAATGCAGCATTCAATGACATTTTACCAACTACCCATGATGACGGTAAAATAATAAAAGTGTGTTCAAAATCGTTTGCAGACGATTTTCATCAGGACAATAATGCGGACCGCATTGCAAATGATGTGAAGCTCAATAAATACCATGATGATGATGATTTTATTGCTGAGTTAAAGAACGCTTTTGTTGATGAATTTAAATAAAAAAAAAAATATTAAGCACATTTTAATTTGAGTATATATATATGAAATAACACTTGGTTTTCCTGGTGAAAGGAGAGTGTACATTAATAATTAGCTGCGCGTTAGCGGTAGTATTATTGACTGTTGATTGATAGCGGACAATAAAATAAAGAACTATTTAGGTGACGAGATGTTTATTGCACCACACATACGTGCACTAGTGGATGTTAAAACTGAACTTAATACTATAGATAATAGATAATAGCTGTTGCTAGAGTCTGCGGACAGTTTCAACAAAGCTGTCTACCCAGTTGCACTACGTGGGCCTCCTCGGCCGAGACAAATGTTGCCATCACCTCCTGTATCTCTTGGGTTTCCCGCCTTTTGCGTATGCATTGCTAGATTATGATTGGGCTGTCGATGTACACAAAAATGATTAATGAAGCAAGAAGCAACGTCGTCTTCTGCTGGATGACATGCTCGTTTAGCCACAGTAGAAGATGGAGACTGAATACTGGACCGTGTTTGGTAATGTCTAGCAACGACGTGGGTACGACTCCAGGGCATTTGCTCCTGATGAACTTGGTGCCATTTACCAACACTGAGGTCGCAAGAATAGTGTCCGTAACAACTACCTCTGGGCTATTGTCGACGTTTATCGTAACCGGGTGGTTGTTGATGGTAATTACCATGTCTAAGGCAATCGTAATGGGTTCCAGGTGGCTGCGATCGGCAGTGGGCGACGCTTTCTGTAAGTAAACAACGAGCTTAGGTGTCGCGTGCCGTTAGTTCGGAGGACGTCGAATAGGACGTCAAGACGGAATTTGTGACTGCTAGGGTATTACCACTATAAAATCCCGCAAGTATGCTGTCTGATGTTTGCATGTCTATCTATGTTCGGAACCAAGGCCGTATCGATTTTACCTTTTGCATTTTTTTAATAAATTGACTCCCATGAAAACGTGTATCCTGCATTTTTGTTCGATCTTCGTATACTTTAAACAGGACACAAATATGCGAGTACTGGCAATGGTCTCATGATATTCTTATAGGTTCCCGTGTCTATTAATAATTAAACACTTAGTCATGCTACTGTGCGCGTGATGTACTGTTGCAGTCTCCCTAAAAAATTGTGCGATTTTTTTTTTATATACGTTGACTGATGTTTTGGCAGATTCGACCCTCAAAATTTGATACGCCCAGGGAAATGTGGCTCACTTTCTACCTTTTGCCTTGATTCTGTTGTATTTGCACATTGACTTTTCTCGACGGACTCGATACATTATTATGCTAAGCCTGATTACTTTTACTTTAGCTTATACTTACTTACTTTTACTTATAGCTGATTTCCATGAAAACGCAGAATTTTTTTTTGAAGAAACGCTGTGCGAATTCCTCAAAGTTTTCTGATGAACAACTCTGAGAGCTACCTTGTCGCAACCCCTGGGTGCGACACAGAATAAGCTTTCTGTTTAATTTATTAGTAGCGACGTTTTCTTTTAATGTCATGATAATACTCTAAGAATGCTCACTGCTTCATTGTACCTAGCCGTTGCTGGATAACGCAAATGATTGTTTTGTCCGCGTTAAAGTTTAACAAATCAGAAAGTTGCTAGAGTTGCGTTTGGTGAACCTCCAATTTTTCTTAAAAACTTCTTCAATTACAGCCTTCCGACAAGAAATAAAATATTCTCAGTTGCCATCAGATGGTGTTTGGACCTCACGATGTCTAAGGTTGCGTTACAAATAACATCACTTACAATTTTGGCTGGTTTCTATACCATTATCACAGGTGTATTTTGTAATCGCACACTTTCACTTGTTCTTTTAATGCCTTTAATTTTTTTCGTTACTTTTCGTTACTTTTTCCCTGAACCCATTAAAAATGGGTATAAGGGTATATTGTATTTGTTCAAAATCCAAATGTATACAACAGGCAGAAGGAAGTATCTCCGACCCCATAAAGTATATATACTCTTGATCAGCATCAATAGCCGAGTCGATCTAGCCATGTCCGTCAGTCTGTCTGTCCGTCCGTCCGTCCGTATGTATGAACGCAAGAATCTCAGAACCTGTAAGACCTAGAGAAATCATAGACGTAGGTGCTCCTAGTGCCTGAACAGATCGAGTTTGTTTCCGATAATCAATAACTTACTCCGTTTCCAAGCAATCGATAAAAATCGATATCGATATCCTGTTTTTTGGGCAATATAGCTTCTAAAATAGAATATATATATGCATTTGATGTTGGAAGAAGAGGGTTCAAGGTATCCCGTTGTCGGGAGCTCCCGACTACAACGTCTTTCTTATTCTTGGTTCAGCAGTGCTCCATTGGCGGTGGCCTCCATTATTGAATGAGCTGTTCGTGCGCATGTTGATTAATGTTAGCTGTTTTGAATTTGTCGATTCGAAACATCCCGAATCCGAGAATTGTTTAAGAGCTGAGAAGTTTCCTAGGTACAGCAATCTATATTGTCGCTTCAGTGCGACGCACCTCACTTCGGGTTGGAAGCGTGCTTGTTCAGCTGGACGAGGCGCAAGAGAGTCCAATCGCGTGCTTTTTGACTAAACTTAAAAAACACGAGTTAAACTATACGATGACAGAGAAGGAATTCTCAATTACGGCCATATTTGGAGAAGATGCCGTTAACAGTAATTACAAATCACGCGAGCCTGCAGGGGCTCATGATTCTTAAAGTCTTAAGCGGGAGAATGTCATTGTCGCTGACACGTTGTGCTAGAGCATTGAAGAGGGTGAAGTGACCCCGGAGGATCTACTGGGATTCCAGACTAGAGTTTAAGGCTGCTAAGTACGAGACGTAAGTTCATAAAGGGATAAAGGCGATATTATTTCCGGCTCTATACGTGGGTTTCGCACGTCTTCTTCGGCCGCTGTCGGCGTCAGTCCCGTTGCTTTCGGTTAGTGTTGTGGGTAGAACATGTACCGTGGGTGTGGCTTACGTTCGAATAAGACGGCTTGGTGGGCCAACATTGGAAAGGCGTACGCAGATTATTTGTATTCGTTGTATTCACTGAGTTTCGTAAGAGCGAATATGGTACAGTTTCCCAATAAATAATAAAACATAACCCGACTTCATTAACTTACGTATATAAAATTTTAAAAGAGCAAGAATAGAAAAATTTTATCAAATTTATTGCGCTGACACAAAAATAATAACAACTCAATAAACGTCATATAATAAGAAATAAATTAAAACAATAAGTGGTTCCGGCAGAGAGTGGATTCACGCTGAAGATTCTACGTTGTCCATGAAGCACCAGAGTGATATCCAACAAGGCAAGAAGGCTCCCGGTCTTTTTTTCACGGCGCTGAACAAAAGTGCAGCAGTGGGCGAGACATAGGATGGTTTTAAACCAATGAGTCCGATCCATGAAGTTATTCTTCACCCCAAGCAGCAGGCAGAGGGAAAAAAGTCTGAAAAGTCTCCCAAATATTACAGCGCTTTTGTGGTTGCAAGGTGTTCTCCATATGTCCGGTCCAAGGAAGAAAGTCTATCCGTAACAATATGGAAGATGGAATTTGAAGATTATGCGACTTTGTGGAAGTCGCTGCTGAATTAAAAACAATAAAAATAATCGATGTAGTCACATAAAAGGGTTCTCTTGACCTTAGGATCCTCATATCTGATATTTTATGTGGCACGAGTTGGCGTTCTAAATCGCGCGGATGATGACATGTTCCCATGTTGACGAAGCGCTTGCGACTGATTACCAAAGCCGCAACGACAAAATTATATTGCGATAAATGTGTGTGATACAAGGGTAGATTTGTAAGATGTTATTTATGACGCTGGATATGCTGGCCGTGAAGCCAAATAGCCCGCCAGGTAGAATTTCTTGTATAACGTTCATCAGTCAATCTGACAAACTGAGATTTTGGCGGATGCTTAAATATTTGCCCACTGTCCAGAATGCGTGTATATAATTGTAGTTGGCTAGTACTAGGATTTGTTTTCTCTCTCCCTAGATTTGGATAAAGTTTCGCTAAAGAACAAAAAAAAACGTTATGTTGAGTTATTTTGTCGTTGTTAGGGAGTTTTTGTTAATGTTGAATGTTTGTTTGTTTAGTAATATTAAAATATTAAAGTTGTTGACGACAAATAGTTTGGAGTGGCTCTTAACTTATTTATTTACTCGGAGTTTTAGTAAGTTTGTCGACAACTATAAGAATTTGTGGTGGAACCGGAGGAATAATTTCCTGGAGTTCCCAAAAAAGAGCTACATGGAGACGATTAGGGCAACACGAACTGCACCAACACTGCACCGGTGCTACTGAGACTTATCGCGCCGGACCCGGGCACAGGTGCCATCCAGAAGGATCGCGGACAGGCCCAGCTCGTAATGATTTCGCCAGCCGGAGGAAGCGCATGCCAACGTATGGGAAAGGGCGAATTAAAATTTTGAGTGAGCGACAGATGGATGGAATGACACTGGCACCCGGCAATTATTGAAGGCTCGCGCGCGTTTCGCAAGCGCAAAATAACGAAACGTCAGGTCATCGAAGCTGTGATACGATATGAGAACATGTGTTTGCAGATGTCGAAGTCCCTAGAAACAATATTAAAGGTCTATTGGATACGTAAGGCTCAACAGACTTAAAAGTACAAAACGGGCTCCTTTTGAAAAGAACGACGCACAAATTTTTTGAGGACGAGGCGGAATGCATGTGTTGGAAACTCTGTGTGCTGGAATCGCTAACCGCTGGGATCAGCGGTGAGCTTATGCGGACGAGACGTAAGTTCATAGAGGCAAGAGCAAAACTTAGCTTGCGCTTCGCAGGCGATATTATTTACCTGGTAAGGCAATAAAAGTGCGGGACTATGTGCTGAAATGTGACTTCTGTATGGATTGGAGAAGAAATGGGCGCCAATCGTCCTTTGAGAAGATCTACATCGATTGTTTTGGGAAGTATGCTCAATCAAAACGAGAGCATGTGTGGATATTCATAATTGGAGAAGCAGAAGCTGTTGACTTCTTAGTGTATGAAGACTTTTCCAAGATCGGTGTGCCTAAAGTGATACACTCGGATAAAGGGCGTCTGTTTTTCTCCAGTGTGTATCTATAATGTGATGGCCAAGGCATTAGGGATTATACATTTGCGCACGCTTATGTACTCGCCGATAACAGTCCCTGAAGTCAGCGATATTGTCGCAATGGAGCAAACCATAGATCAGGCAGTGGGCCCAGACGCCTATGAGTTCAATCTCTCCCTCTGGATATCTCAGAATATACGCCAAAGATGCCGACGCTCACAGATAATAGTCCGGTAGCTTACTGAAATAAGTGTGCAATTTACCCACTTCTGCTTAAGGGCAGACAGACCATACCGCGTTGTGGTTAAAAACCTGGTTGCTTCTACTCCCAGAAGCCAGATCGAAACTGCCTTCACATTGCACGGCCACACTGTGACGAACTTGTACAACCCGGACGCCAGACAGCCTATAAATGATGCCAGTGTAGACTTTGCCAACGACTCGCCAAGTCGCAACATCTGGTATGTTGATCTTAAGCAGGCTCTTAACGACAGGGAAGCGCTGCGACTCATCAAGGTTGGCCGCCAACAGGTCATTATTAGACTCTCGAGGAAGAATAATAGCATAAGCCAGTGTTTCCTCGCTCGATCACACCAAAAACAACTGTCTCTAACGGCCTAATTGTGGCAGGTGTGGACAGTCCTATTGGACAAACCCTGAGCAAGGCCAGGCCAAAACAGTGGCAGACCTGCGATGTTCCAACTGCGAGGGAGACCATGTTGCCTTTTATAAGGGATGCAAAAGCTATCTGGTGAAACTAAATGACAGGCAGACGGCCATTAATGCCTACTCTCATACCCTCAACATGAACGAAGAAGCAGTCTGCAGTTCGTACCTTTCCGAATTGTGCAAGAGGGCCTGTAGTATGCTGATGCGCTGGGGCCAGGTCGTCATGTACAAGTCTGCCAACCCCAGCCCACGCTTTTCAGTTTTTCACCGTCAAACCAATGCAGCTCCAACCACCACTACAACGACCTCAGGAACAACAAGCCTCCCTTGGAAGCATCCTTTAAGGCCTCCAGCAGTCCATTGCAGCACTAAACCACTAAACACCACGATAGACAGGTTCTATCGTCATATTGGTGACAGGGTCGGTAAAAAGATGATTATCCTGAAAAGAAACTGCATTGCATGACAGGTTGCAAAGAGTCCCTCGAGCTCTGGAGGAGCCCTTCCAAATGTCTTTCCCTGTGGCACCAATCACAGTACACGAAGTGAAGCAGGAGATCAAGAGTCTAAAAAACCCAAAACCCCCGGTGAAGACTTTTTTATAACCACTCCAGTTCCCTTTCCAGCGACGTGGAAGAACCTTTCGGTTTTGGGAAAATCCTGGAGGGATGCTTAAAAGGATCCTGGAAAGTACGGAGATAAGACATGCAATCCATAACTTCCAGTTTGGATTCCAACTCAGGCATGGTAAACCTGAGCAGCTTCGTCGGGTGGTTAACTTCATACTAGATGGTTTCCACAAAAAGGGTATGCAGCATATCTCGATCCCAGCAATCTTTAGACTGTGTGTGGCACGCAAGTCTTCTCTCCAAAATTATGTACAAATTAAGATCGCAGCTATTTAACATCATTGCGAGTTTCCTAACTGAGAGAGACTTTCAAATTGTGCAGGATGGCGTAGCCTCTCAAACCAAACGCAAAAGCGGGTGTTGCCCAAGGCAGCGTTTGTCCCACGTCCCACGTTATACAGCTAGTATACACATACCCACTGCTAATGCACGCACACGGAATGATCGGCAGGATCTCCTGGTGACCATGTTTGCTGACGACACGGCAACAAATGTGTGTAGGTGGCAACTGACCTTCTGCAGGAGTACTTCAAGCGTTTTAAAAACTGGGCTTATAGACGGAACATCGCATATTCTACGAAAGGACTCTTGCCCCGGACTTTTTTTCCATGGTGAATTTCTAGATAAATCGTCAACACAAATAGCTGGGATTCACTCTCGACAGACGGCTTACATTTACTAAGCACGTCTCTGTAGTAACAAGCAACATCAAATCCAAGATAAGGAGAATAAGCTCTCTCCTCAACTCCAACAACAAACTTTCGCTCCGTAACAAAGTCCTCATCTACAGGGTAATCCTTGACCCTGACTGGCGTTATAGGCTCCAAGTCTATGGTATAGCTGCAAACCACACCTGAACAAATTTCGAATCTTTCAGCCCAAAACCGTACTCAAAACAGCTGGAGCCGACTAGTATATTCGCACACGTGATATTGAGATCGTGATTTGAGTTGAGTTGAGCTTAAAATTTAGACTAAAAAACAAATTTGGAGTGAAAAACAATTAAATTCGAGACACGCAATAACACATTTCGTAATTTTGAAAATTAACAATAACAAGTAAGAGGTTCTATTCTGGAGCTCCCGATTAGGGAACCCTGAACCCTCCTATTTCAACACAAAATGCAGAATGTGTGTATGTACATGTATACAGAAATTCTTGGAATTTGCGCAAATCCAATTGCGCAGTTTAACATAACTTTGGTTTTTTCTTAACCGATCTTAATGAAATTTTGTGCTGTAAATATTATTGTTCCATGGAATATTTGTGTATTCTTAAAAATTCACTTGTATTACAATTGTGGCTTAAATTGCTGGGAAATATAAGTTGAGTTATTAACTTGATTTATAGCTCTGCGGTGGTAGCGGAGAGATGGTGATAGGTATAAAATGAAAATACTTGATATATACATAATATTATAGAAGCAACATATCAAGTTTGGTGACTCTAGCTATTAATATTTACCCAATCACCGCTTCATTGTATCTACCCGTTGCTGGATAACGCAAATGATTGTTTTGTCCGCCTTAAAGTTTAACAAATCAGAAAGTTGCTAGAGTTGCGTTTGGTGAACCTCCAATTTTTCTTAAAAACTTCTTTAATTACAGCCTGCAGACAAGAAATAAAATATTCTTAGTTGCCATCAGATGGTGTTTCGACCTCACGATGTCTAAGGTTGCGTTACAAATAACATCACTTAAAATTTTGGCTGGTTTCTATACCATTATCACAGGTGTATTTTGTAATCGCACACTTTCACTTGTTCTTTTAATGCCTTTAATTTTTTTCGTTACTTTTCGTTACTTTTTCCCTGAACCCATTAAAAATGGGTATAAGGGTATATTGTATTTGTTCAAAATCCAAATGTATATAACAGGCAGAAGGAAGTATCTCCTCCTTTATGGGGTCTAAAGTATATATACTCTTGATCAGCATCAATAGCCGAGTCGATCTAGCCATGTCCGTCAGTCTGTCTGTCCGTCCGTCCGACCGTATGTATGAACGCAAGAATCTCAGAACCTGTAAGACCTAGAGAAATCATAGACGTAGGTGCTCCTAGTGCCTGAACAGATCGAGTTTGTTTCCGATAATCAATAACTTACTCCGTTTCCAAGCAATCGATAAAAATCGATATCGATATCCTGTTTTTTGGGCAATATAGCTTCTAAAATAGAATATATATATGCATTTGATGTTGGAAGAAGAGGGTTCAAGGTATCCCGTTGTCGGGAGCTCCCGACTACAACGTCTTTCTTATTCTTGGTTCAGCAGTGCTCCATTGGCGGTGGCCTCCATTATTGAATGAGCTGTTCGTGCGCATGTTGATTAATGTTAGCTGTTTTGAATTTGTCGATTCGAAACATCCCGAATCCGAGAATTGTTTAAGAGCTGAGAAGTTTCCTAGGTACAGCAATCTATATTGTCGCTTCAGTGCGACGCACCTCACTTCGGGTTGGAAGCGTGCTTGTTCAGCTGGACGAGGCGCAAGAGAGTCCAATCGCGTGCTTTTTGACTAAACTTAAAAAACACGAGTTAAACTATACGATGACAGAGAAGGAATTCTCAATTACGGCCATATTTGGAGAAGATGCCGTTAACAGTAATTACAAATCACGCGAGCCTGCAGGGGCTCATGAGTCTTAAAGTCTTAAGCGGGAGAATGTCATTGTCGCTGACACGTTGTGCTAGAGCATTGAAGAGGGTGAAGTGACCCCGGAGGATCTACTGGGATTCCAGACTAGAGTTTGAGGCTGCTAAGTACGAGACGTAAGTTCATAAAGGGATAAAAGCGATATTATTGGCCCGGTATGACAATAGAAGTGCGACACTATGTGCGGAAAAGCGACTTCTGTATTGATTGGATTGGAGAAGAAAAGGACGCCGATCGTTCCTTTCATAAGAGCTACATTAATTTTCTGGTAGAGTATGCTCAAAACGAGATCTACCTTTGATATTTATAGTAGACCATCTCTAAAATCAAATTCTTAAATTTCTGCTGCTTAAAACACCTGGCGCATGAAGGACGGCAGTTTATCTCTATGAGGTGATAGCCAAGGAATTTGGGATTATATATTTGCGCACGAACATATATTCAACTAACAGAAACACCACCGAGCGCGTGAAATTAACGGGTTTGGGTTACCTAAGGTAGAGAAGACGTTCTGGAATGCGGAGCATAGCTCTAGGGGGTGACTACATTCTTCTCTGGTTAACATATGTACATGAGTTACAAACTGGCTGGGAAGTTAAGATCACTCAGGTCAAACAATATCTGCACACCTATTACGAACGAAGTCGCCAACTTTGCGACCAACGCGCAAGTCTGTTCAATCTGGAGCCGTGACATGGAGGCTCAACTTTGGACTTAGCAGTTTTGGCAAATCTCGGAAATTTAAGGAGGCGCGTTGTCCGAGTCGTTGGTACTAACGTCTACGAATTAGAACATCTGCAAAGCGTGTCAGGCGTATTCTACGGAAGAGATTTACGGCTCTATACGTGGGTTTCGCACCTCTTCTTCGGCCGCTGTCGGCGTCAGACCCGTTGCTTTCGGTTAGTGTTGTGGGTAGAACATTTACCGTGGGTGTGGCTTACGTTGGAATAAGACGGCTTGGTGGGCCAACATTGGAAAGGCGTACGCAGATTATTTGTATTCGTTGTATTCACTGAGTTTCGCAAGAGCGAATATGGTACAGTTTCCCAATAAATAATAAAACATAACCCGACTTCATTAACTTACGTATATAAAATTTTAAAAGAGCAAGAATAGAAAAATTGTATCAAATTTATTGCGCTGACACAAAAATAATAACAACTCAATAAACGTCATATAATAAGAAATAAATTAAAACAATAAGTGGTTCCGGCAGAGAGTGGATTCACGCTGAAGATTCTACGTTGTCCATGAAGCACCAGAGTGATATCCAACAAGGCAAGAAGGCTCCCGGCCTTTTTTTCACGGCGCTGAACAAAAGTGCAGCAGTGGGCGAGACATAGGATGGTTTTAAACCAATGAGTCCGATCCATGAAGTTATTCTTCACCCCAAGCAGCAGGCAGAGGGAAAAAAGTCTGAATAATATCCCAAATATTACAGCGCTTTTGTGGTTGCAAGGTGTTCTCCATATGTCCGGTCCAAGGAAGAAAGTCTATCCGTAACAATATGGAAGATGGAATTTGAAGATCATGCGACTTTGTGGAAGTCGCTGCTGAATTAAAAACAATAAAAATAATCGATGTAGTCACATAAAAGGGTTCTCTTGACCTTAGGATCCTCATATCTGATATTTTATGTGGCACGAGTTGGCGTTCTAAATCGCGCGGATGATGACATGTTCCCATGTTGCGCTTGCGACTGTTTACCAAAGCCGCAACGACAAAATTATATTGCGATAAATGTGTGTGATACAAGGGTAGATTTGTAAGATGTTATTTATGACGCTGGATATGCTGGCCGTGAAGCCAAATAGCCCGCCAGGTAGAATTTCTTGTATAGCGTTCATCAGTCAATCTGACAAACTGAGATTTTGGCGGATGCCTAAATATTTGCCCACTGTCCAGAATGCGTGTATATAATTGTAGTTGGCTAGTACTAGGATTTGTTTTCTCTCTCCCTAGATTTGGATAAAGTTTCGCTAAAGAACAAAAAAAAACGTTATGTTGAGTTATTTTGTCGTTGTTAGGGAGTTTTTGTTAATGTTGAATGTTTGTTTGTTTAGTAATATTAAAATATTAAAGTTGTTGACGACAAATAGTTTGGAGTGGCTCTTAACTTATTTATTTACTCGGAGTTTTAGTAAGTTTGTCGACAACTATAAGAATTTGTGGTGGAACCGGAGGAATAATTTCCTGGAGTTCCCAAAAAAGAGCTACATGGAGACGATTAGGGCAACACGAACTGCACCAACACTGCACCGGTGCTACTGAGACTTATCGCGCCGGACCCGGGCACAGGTGCCATCCAGAAGGATCGCGGACAGGCCCAGCTCGTAATGATTTCGCCAGCCGGAGGAAGCGCATGCCAACGTATGGGAAAGGGCGAATTAAAATTTTGAGTGAGCGACAGATGGATGGAATGACACTGGCACCCGGCAATTATTGAAGGCTCGCGCGCGTTTCGCAAGCGCAAAATAACGAAACGTCAGGTCATCGAAGCTGTGATACGATATGAGAACATGTGTTTGCAGATGTCGAAGTCCCTAGAAACAATATTAAAGGTCTATTGGATACGTAAGGCTCAACAGACTTAAAAGTACAAAACGGGCTCCTTTTGAAAAGAACGACGCACAAATTTTTTGAGGACGAGGCGGAATGCATGTGTTGGAAACTCTGTGTGCTGGAATCGCTAACCGCTGGGATCAGCGGTGAGCTTATGCGGACGAGACGTAAGTTCATAGAGGCAAGAGCAAAACTTAGCTTGCGCTTCGCAGGCGATATTATTTACCTGGTAAGGCAATAAAAGTGCGGGACTATGTGCTGAAATGTGACTTCTGTATGGATTGGAGAAGAAATGGGCGCCAATCGTCCTTTGAGAAGATCTACATCGATTGTTTTGGGAAGTATGCTCAATCAAAACGAGAGCATGTGTGGATATTCATAATTGGATAAGCAGAAGCTGTTGACTTCCTAGTGTATGAAGACTTTTCCAAGATCGGTGTGCCTAAAGTGATACACTCGGATAAAGGGCGTCTGTTTTTCTCCAGTGTGTATCTATAATGTGATGGCCAAGGCATTAGGGATTATACATTTGCGCACGCTTATGTACTCGCCGATAACAGTCCCTGAAGTCAGCGATATTGTCGCAATGGAGCAAACCATAGATCAGGCAGTGGGCCCAGACGCCTATGAGTTCAATCTCTCCCTCTGGATATCTCAGAATATACGCCAAAGATGCCGACGCTCACAGATAATAGTCCGGTAGCTTACTGAAATAAGTGTGCAATTTACCCACTTCTGCTTAAGGGCAGACAGACCATACCGCGTTGTGGTTAAAAACCTGGCCGTTTCTACTCCCAGAAGCCAGATTGAAACTGCCTTCACATTGCACGGCCACACTGTGACGAACTTGTACAACCCGGACGCCAGACAGCCTATAAGTGATGCCAGTGTAGACTTTGCCAACGACTCGCCAAGTCGCAACATCTGGTATGTTGATCTTAAGCAGGCTCTTAACGACAGGGAAGCGCTGCGACTCATCAAGGTTGGCCGCCAACAGGACATTATTAGACTCTCGAGGAAGAATAATAGCATAAGCCAGTGTTTCCTCGCTCGATCACACCAAAAACAACTGTCTCTAACGGCCTAATTGTGGCAGGTGTGGACAGTCCTATTGGACAAACCCTGAGCAAGGCCAGGCCAAAACAGTGGCAGACCTGCGATGTTCCAACTGCGAGGGAGACCATGTTGCCTTTTATAAGGGATGCAAAAGCTATCTGGTGAAACTAAATGACAGGCAGACGGCCATTAATGCCTACTCTCATACCCTCAACATGAACGAAGAAGCAGTCTGCAGTTCGTACCTTTCCGAATTGTGCAAGAGGGCCTGTAGTATGCTGATGCGCTGGGGCCAGGTCGTCATGTACAAGTCTGCCAACCCCAGCCCACGCTTTTCAGTTTTTCACCGTCAAACCAATGCAGCTCCAACCACCACTACAACGACCTCAGGAACAACAAGCCTCCCTTGGAAGCATCCTTTAAGGCCTCCAGCAGTCCATTGCAGCACTAAACCACTAAACACCACGATAGACAGGTTCTATCGTCATATTGGTGACAGGGTCGGTAAAAAGATGATTATCCTGAAAAGAAACTGCATTGCATGACAGGTTGCAAAGAGTCCCTCGAGCTCTGGAGGAGCCCTTCCAAATGTCTTTCCCTGTGGCACCAATCACAGTACACGAAGTGAAGCAGGAGATCAAGAGTCTAAAAAACCCAAAACCCCCGGTGAAGACTTTTTTATAACCACTCCAGTTCCCTTTCCAGCGACGTGGAAGAACCTTTCGGTTTTGGGAAAATCCTGGAGGGATGCTTAAAAGGATCCTGGAAAGTACGGAGATAAGACATGCAATCCATAACTTCCAGTTTGGATTCCAACTCAGGCATGGTAAACCTGAGCAGCTTCGTCGGGTGGTTAACTTCATACTAGATGGTTTCCACAAAAAGGGTATGCAGCATATCTCGATCCCAGCAATCTTTAGACTGTGTGTGGCACGCAAGTCTTCTCTCCAAAATTATGTACAAATTAAGATCGCAGCTATTTAACATCATTGCGAGTTTCCTAACTGAGAGAGACTTTCAAATTGTGCAGGATGGCGTAGCCTCTCAAACCAAACGCAAAAGCGGGTGTTGCCCAAGGCAGCGTTTGTCCCACGTCCCACGTTATACAGCTAGTATACACATACCCACTGCTAATGCACGCACACGGAATGATCGGCAGGATCTCCTGGTGACCATGTTTGCTGACGACACGGCAACAAATGTGTGTAGGTGGCAACTGACCTTCTGCAGGAGTACTTCAAGCGTTTTAAAAACTGGGCTTATAGACGGAACATCGCAGTGAGCCCTAGTAAATGCGTTGCGGTTACCCATATTCTACGAAAGGACTCTTGCCCCGGAATTTTTTTCCATGGTGAATTTCTAGATAAATCGTCAACACAAATAGCTGGGATTCACTCTCGACAGACGGCTTACATTTACTAAGCACGTCTCTGTAGTAACAAGCAACATCAAATCCAAGATAAGGAGAATAAGCTCTCTCCTCAACTCCAACAACAAACTTTCGCTCCGTAACACAGACCTCATCTACAGGGTAATCCTTGACCCTGACTGGCGTTATAGGCTCCAAGTCTATAGTATAGCTGCAAACCACACCTGAACAAAATTCGAATCTTTCAGCCCAAAACCGTACTCAAAACAGCTGGAGCCGACTAGTATATTCGCACACGTGATATTGAGATCGTGATTTGAGTTGAGTTGAGCTTAAAATTTAGACTAAAAAACAAATTTGGAGTGAAAAACAATTAAATTCGAGACAGGCAATAACACATTTCGTAATTTTGAAAATTAACAATAACAAGTAAGAGGTTCTATTCTGGAGCTCCCGATTAGGGAACCCTGAACCCTCCTATTTCAACACAAAATGCAGAATGTGTGTATGTACATGTATACAGAAATTCTTGGAATTTGCGCAAATCCAATTGCGCAGTTTAACATAACTTTGGTTTTTTCTTAACCGATCTTAATGAAATTTTGTGCTGTAAATATTATTGTTCCATGGAATATTTGTGTATTCTTAAAAATTCACTTGTATTACAATTGTGGCTTAAATTGCTGGGAAATATAAGTTGAGTTATTAACTTGATTTATAGCTCTGCGGTGGTAGCGGAGAGATGGTGATAGGTATAAAATGAAAATACTTGATATATACATAATATTATAGAAGCAACATATCAAGTTTGGTGACTCTAGCTATTAATATTTACCCAATCACTGCTGGATAACGCAAATGATTGTTTTGTCCGCCTTAAAGTTTAACAAATCAGAAAGTTGCTAGAGTTGCGTTTGGTGAACCTCCAATTTTTCTTAAAAACTTCTTCAATTACAGCCTGCAGACAAGAAATAAAATATTCTTAGTTGCCATCAGATGGTGTTTGGACCTCACGATGTCTAAGGTTGCGTTACAAATAACATCACTTAAAATTTTGGCTGGTTTCTATACCATTATCACAGGTGTATTTTGTAATCGCACACTTTCACTTGTTCTTTTAATGCCTTTAATTTTTTTCGTTACTTTTCGTTACTTTTTCCCTGAACCCATTAAAAATGGGTATAAGGGTATATTGTATTTGTTCAAAATCCAAATGTATATAACAGGCAGAAGGAAGTATCTCCTCCTTTATGGGGTCTAAAGTATATATACTCTTGATCAGCATCAATAGCCGAGTCGATCTAGCCATGTCCGTCAGTCTGTCTGTCCGTCCGTCCGACCGTATGTATGAACGCAAGAATCTCAGAACCTGTAAGACCTAGAGAAATCATAGACGTAGGTGCTCCTAGTGCCTGAACAGTTTCCGTTTGAACAGTTTCAGTTTGTTTCCGATAATCAATAACTTACTCCGTTTCCAAGCAATCGATAAAAATCGATATCGATATCCTGTTTTTTGGGCAATATAGCTTCTAAAATAGAATATATATATGCATTTGATGTTGGAAGAAGAGGGTTCAAGGTATCCCGTTGTCTAGAGCTCCCGACTACAACGTCTTTCTTATTCTTGGTTCAGCAGTGCTCCATTGGCGGTGGCCTCCATTATTGAATGAGCTGTTCGTGCGCATGTTGATTAATGTTAGCTGTTTTGAATTTGTCGATTCGAAACATCCCGAATCCGAGAATTGTTTAAGAGCTGAGAAGTTTCCTAGGTACAGCAATCTATATTGTCGCTTCAGTGCGACGCACCTCACTTCGGGTTGGAAGCGTGCTTGTTCAGCTGGACGAGGCGCAAGAGAGTCCAATCGCGTGCTTTTTGACTAAACTTAAAAAACACGAGTTAAACTATACGATGACAGAGAAGGAATTCTCAATTACGGCCATATTTGGAGAAGATGCCGTTAACAGTAATTACAAATCACGCGAGCCTGCAGGGGCTCATGAGTCTTAAAGTCTTAAGCGGGAGAATGTCATTGTCGCTGACACGTTGTGCTAGAGCATTGAAGAGGGTGAAGTGACCCCGGAGGATCTACTGGGATTCCAGACTAGAGTTTGAGGCTGCTAAGTACGAGACGTAAGTTCATAAAGGGATAAAAGCGATATTATTGGCCCGGTATGACAATAGAAGTGCGACACTATGTGCGGAAAAGCGACTTCTGTATTGATTGGATTGGAGAAGAAAAGGACGCCGATCGTTCCTTTCATAAGAGCTACATTAATTTTCTGGTAGAGTATGCTCAAAACGAGATCTACCTTTGATATTTATAGTAGACCATCTCTAAAATCAAATTCTTAAATTTCTGCTGCTTAAAACACCTGGCGCATGAAGGACGGCAGTTTATCTCTATGAGGTGATAGCCAAGGAATTTGGGATTATATATTTGCGCACGAACATATATTCAACTAACAGAAACACCACCGAGCGCGTGAAATTAACGGGTTTGGGTTACCTAAGGTAGAGAAGACGTTCTGGAATGCGGAGCATAGCTCTAGGGGGTGACTACATTATTCTCTGGTTAACATATGTACATGAGTTACAAACTGGCTGGGAAGTTAAGATCACTCAGGTCAAACAATATCTGCACACCTATTACGAACGAAGTCGCCAACTTTGCGACCAACGCGCAAGTCTGTTCAATCTGGAGCCGTGACATGGAGGCTCAACTTTGGACTTAGCAGTTTTGACAAATCTCGGAAATTTAAGGAGGCGCGTTGTCCGAGTCGTTGGTACTAACGTCTACGAATTAGAACATCTGCAAAGCGTGTCAGGCGTATTCTACGGAAGAGATTTACGGCTCTATACGTGGGTTTCGCACCTCTTCTTCGGCCGCTGTCGGCGTCAGACCCGTTGCTTTCGGTTAGTGTTGTGGGTAGAACATTTACCGTGGGTGTGGCTTACGTTGGAATAAGACGGCTTGGTGGGCCAACATTGGAAAGGCGTACGCAGATTATTTGTATTCGTTGTATTCACTGAGTTTCGCAAGAGCGAATATGGTACAGTTTCCCAATAAATAATAAAACATAACCCGACTTCATTAACTTACGTATATAAAATTTTAAAAGAGCAAGAATAGAAAAATTGTATCAAATTTATTGCGCTGACACAAAAATAATAACAACTCAATAAACGTCATATAATAAGAAATAAATTAAAACAATAAGTGGTTCCGGCAGAGAGTGGATTCACGCTGAAGATTCTACGTTGTCCATGAAGCACCAGAGTGATATCCAACAAGGCAAGAAGGCTCCCGGTCTTTTTTTCACTGCGCTGAACAAAAGTGCAGCAGTGGGCGAGACATAGGATGGTTTTAAACCAATGAGTCCGATCCATGAAGTTATTCTTCACCCCAAGCAGCAGGCAGAGGGAAAAAAGTCTGAATAATATCCCAAATATTACAGCGCTTTTGTGGTTGCAAGGTGTTCTCCAAATGTCCGGTCCAAGGAAGAAAGTCTATCCGTAACAATATGGAAGATGGAATTTGAAGATCATGCGACTTTGTGGAAGTCGCTGCTGAATTAAAAACAATAAAAATAATCGATGTAGTCACATAAAAGGGTTCTCTTGACCTTAGGATCCTCATATCTGATATTTTATGTGGCACGAGTTGGCGTTCTAAATCGCGCGGATGATGACATGTTCCCATGTTGCGCTTGCGACTGTTTACCAAAGCCGCAACGACAAAATTATATTGCGATAAATGTGTGTGATACAAGGGTAGATTTGTAAGATGTTATTTATGACGCTGGATATGCTGGCCGTGAAGCCAAATAGCCCGCCAGGTAGAATTTCTTGTATAGCGTTCATCAGTCAATCTGACAAACTGAGATTTTGGCGGATGCCTAAATATTTGCCCACTGTCCAGAATGCGTGTATATAATTGTAGTTGGCTAGTACTAGGATTTGTTTTCTCTCTCCCTAGATTTGGATAAAGTTTCGCTAAAGAACAAAAAAAAACGTTATGTTGAGTTATTTTGTCGTTGTTAGGGAGTTTTTGTTAATGTTGAATGTTTGTTTGTTTAGTAATATTAAAATATTAAAGTTGTTGACGACAAATAGTTTGGAGTGGCTCTTAACTTATTTATTTACTCGGAGTTTTAGTAAGTTTGTCGACAACTATAAGAATTTGTGGTGGAACCGGAGGAATAATTTCCTGGAGTTCCCAAAAAAGAGCTACATGGAGACGATTAGGGCAACACGAACTGCACCAACACTGCACCGGTGCTACTGAGACTTATCGCGCCGGACCCGGGCACAGGTGCCATCCAGAAGGATCGCGGACAGGCCCAGCTCGTAATGATTTCGCCAGCCGGAGGAAGCGCATGCCAACGTATGGGAAAGGGCGAATTAAAATTTTGAGTGAGCGACAGATGGATGGAATGACACTGGCACCCGGCAATTATTGAAGGCTCGCGCGCGTTTCGCAAGCGCAAAATAACGAAACGTCAGGTCATCGAAGCTGTGATACGATATGAGAACATGTGTTTGCAGATGTCGAAGTCCCTAGAAACAATATTAAAGGTCTATTGGATACGTAAGGCTCAACAGACTTAAAAGTACAAAACGGGCTCCTTTTGAAAAGAACGACGCACAAATTTTTTGAGGACGAGGCGGAATGCATGTGTTGGAAACTCTGTGTGCTGGAATCGCTAACCGCTGGGATCAGCGGTGAGCTTATGCGGACGAGACGTAAGTTCATAGAGGCAAGAGCAAAACTTAGCTTGCGCTTCGCAGGCGATATTATTTACCTGGTAAGGCAATAAAAGTGCGGGACTATGTGCTGAAATGTGACTTCTGTATGGATTGGAGAAGAAATGGGCGCCAATCGTCCTTTGAGAAGATCTACATCGATTGTTTTGGGAAGTATGCTCAATCAAAACGAGAGCATGTGTGGATATTCATAATTGGATAAGCAGAAGCTGTTGACTTCCTAGTGTATGAAGACTTTTCGGATAAAAGGCGCCTGTTTTTCTCCAGTGTGTACTATAATGTGATGGCCAAGGCATTAGGGATTATACATTTGCGCACGCTTATGTACTCGCCGATAACAGTCCCTGAAGTCAGCGATATTGTCGCAATGGAGCAAACCATAGATCAGGCAGTGGACCCAGACGCCTATGAGTTCAATCTCTCCCTCTGGATATCTCAGAATATACGCCAAAGATGCCGACGCTCACAGATAATAGTCCGCTAGCTTACTGAAATAAGTGTGCAATTTACCCACTTCTGCTTAAGGGCAGACAGACCATACCGCGTTGTGGTTAAAAACCTGGTTGCTTCTACTCCCAGAAGCCAGATCGAAACTGCCTTCACATTGCACGGCCACACTGTGACGAACTTGTACAACCCGGACGCCAGACAGCCTATAAATGATGCCAGTGTAGACTTTGCCAACGACTCGCCAAGTCGCAACATCTGGTATGTTGATCTTAAGCAGGCTCTTAACGACAGGGAAGCGCTGCGACTCATCAAGGTTGGCCGCCAACAGGTCATTATTAGACTCTCGAGGAAGAATAATAGCATAAGCCAGTGTTTCCTCGCTCGATCACACCAAAAACAACTGTCTCTAACGGCCTAATTGTGGCAGGTGTGGACAGTCCCATTGGACAAACCCTGAGCAAGGCCAGGCCAAAACAGTGGCAGACCTGCGATGTTCCAACTGCGAGGGAGACCATGTTGCCTTTTATAAGGGATGCAAAAGCTATCTGGTGAAACTAAATAACAGGCAGACGGCCATTAATGTCTACTCTCATACCCTCAACATGAACGAAGAAGCAGTCTGCAGTTCGTACCTTTCCGAATTGTGCAAGAGGGCCTGTAGTATGCTGATGCGCTGCGGCCAGGTCGTCATGTACAAGTCTGCCAACCCCAGCCCACGCTTTTCAGTTTTTCACCGTCAAACCAATGCAGCTCCAACCACCACTACAACGACCTCAGGAACAACAAGCCTCCCTTGGAAGCATCCTTTAAGGCCTCCAGCAGTCCATTGCAGCACTAAACCACTAAACACCACGATAGACAGGTTCTATCGTCATATTGGTGACAGGGTCGGTAAAAAGATGATTATCCTGAAAAGAAACTGCATTGCATGACAGGTTGCAAAGAGTCCCTCGAGCCGTGGAGGAGCCCTTCCAAATGTCTTTCCCTGTGGCACCAATCACAGTACACGAAGTGAAGCAGGAGATCAAGAGTCTAAAAAACCCAAAACCCCCGGTGAAGACTTTTTTATAACCACTCCAGTTCCCTTTCCAGCGACGTGGAAGAACCTTTCGGTTTTGGGAAAATCCTGAAGAGATGCTTAAAAGGATCCTGGAAAGTACGGAGATAAGACATGCAATCCATAACTTCCAGTTTGGATTCCAACTCAGGCATGGTAAACCTGAGCAGCTTCGTCGGGTGGTTAACTTCATACTAGATGGTTTCCACAAAAAAGGGTATGCAGCATATCTCGATCCCAGCAATCTTTAGACTGTGTGTGGCACGCAAGTCTTCTCTCCAAAATTATGTACAAATTAAGATCGCAGCTATTTAACATCATTGCGAGTTTCCTAACTGAGAGAGACTTTCAAATTGTGCAGGATGGCGTAGCCTCTCAAACCAAACGCAAAAGCGGGTGTTGCCCAAGGCAGCGTTTGTCCCACGTCCCACATGTGTGCAGATGTCGAAGTCCCTAGAAACAATATTAAAGGTCTATTGGATACGTAAGGCTCAACAGACTTAAAAGTACAAAACGGGCTCCTTTTGAAAAGAACGACGCACAAATTTTTTGAGGACGAGGCGGAATGCATGTGTTGGAAACTCTGTGTGCTGGAATCGCTAACCGCTGGGATCAGCGGTGAGCTTATGCGGACGAGACGTAAGTTCATAGAGGCAAGAGCAAAACTTAGCTTGCGCTTCGCAGGCGATATTATTTACCTGGTAAGGCAATAAAAGTGCGGGACTATGTGCTGAAATGTGACTTCTGTATGGATTGGAGAAGAAATGGGCGCCAATCGTCCTTTGAGAAGATCTACATCGATTGTTTTGGGAAGTATGCTCAATCAAAACGAGAGCATGTGTGGATATTCATAATTGGATAAGCAGAAGCTGTTGACTTCCTAGTGTATGAAGACTTTTCGGATAAAAGGCGCCTGTTTTTCTCCAGTGTGTACTATAATGTGATGGCCAAGGCATTAGGGATTATACATATGCGCACGCTTATGTACTCGCCGATAACAGTCCCTGAAGTCAGCGATATTGTCGCAATGGAGCAAACCATAGATCAGGCAGTGGGCCCAGACGCCTATGAGTTCAATCTCTCCCTCTGGATATCTCAGAATATACGCCAAAGATGCCGACGCTCACAGATAATAGTCCGCTAGCTTACTGAAATAAGTGTGCAATTTACCCACTTCTGCTTAAGGGCAGACAGACCATACCGCGTTGTGGTTAAAAACCTGGTTGCTTCTACTCCCAGAAGCCAGATCGAAACTGCCTTCACATTGCACGGCCACACTGTGACGAACTTGTACAACCCGGACGCCAGACAGCCTATAAATGATGCCAGTGTAGACTTTGCCAACGACTCGCCAAGTCGCAACATCTGGTATGTTGATCTTAAGCAGGCTCTTAACGACAGGGAAGCGCTGCGACTCATCAAGGTTGGCCGCCAACAGGTCATTATTAGACTCTCGAGAAAGAATAATAGCATAAGCCAGTGTTTCCTCGCTCGATCACACCAAAAACAACTGTCTCTAACGGCCTAATTGTGGCAGGTGTGGACAGTTCCATTGGACAAACCCTGAGCAAGGCCAGGCCAAAACAGTGGCAGACCTGCGATGTTCCAACTGCGAGGGAGACCATGTTGCCTTTTATAAGGGATGCAAAAGCTATCTGGTGAAACTAAATGACAGGCAGACGGCCATTAATGTCTACTCTCATACCCTCAACATGAACGAAGAAGCAGTCTGCAGTTCGTACCTTTCCGAATTGTGCAAGAGGGCCTGTAGTATGCTGATGCGCTGCGGCCAGGTCGTCATGTACAAGTCTGCCAACCCCAGCCCACGCTTTTCAGTTTTTCACCGTCAAACCAATGCAGCTCCAACCACCACTACAACGACCTCAGGAACAACAAGCCTCCCTTGGAAGCATCCTTTAAGGCCTCCAGCAGTCCATTGCAGCACTAAACCACTAAACACCACGATAGACAGGTTCTATCGTCATATTGGTGACAGGGTCGGTAAAAAGATGATTATCCTGAAAAGAAACTGCATTGCATGACAGGTTGCAAAGAGTCCCTCGAGCCGTGGAGGAGCCCTTCCAAATGTCTTTCCCTGTGGCACCAATCACAGTACACGAAGTGAAGCAGGAGATCAAGAGTCTAAAAAACCCAAAACCCCCGGTGAAGACTTTTTTATAACCACTCCAGTTCCCTTTCCAGCGACGTGGAAGAACCTTTCGGTTTTGGGAAAATCCTGGAGAGATGCTTAAAAGGATCCTGGAAAGTACGGAGATAAGACATGCAATCCATAACTTCCAGTTTGGATTCCAACTCAGGCATGGTAAACCTGAGCAGCTTCGTCGGGTGGTTAACTTCATACTAGATGGTTTCCACAAAAAAGGGTATGCAGCATATCTCGATCCCAGCAATCTTTAGACTGTGTGTGGCACGCAAGTCTTCTCTCCAAAATTATGTACAAATTAAGATCGCAGCTATTTAACATCATTGCGAGTTTCCTAACTGAGAGAGACTTTCAAATTGTGCAGGATGGCGTAGCCTCTCAAACCAAACGCAAAAGCGGGTGTTGCCCAAGGCAGCGTTTGTCCCACGTCCCACGTTATACAGCTAGTATACACATACCCACTGCTAATGCACGCACACGGAATGATCGGCAGGATCTCCTGGTGACCATGTTTGCTGACGACACGGCAACAAATGTGTGTAGGTGGCAACTGACCTTCTGCAGGAGTACTTCAAGCGTTTTAAAAACTGGGCTTATAGACGGAACATTGCAGTGAGCCCTAGTAAATGCGTTGCGGTTACCCATATTCTACGAAAGGACTCTTGCCCCGGAATTTTTTTCCATGGTGAATTTCTATATAAATCGTCAACACAAATAGCTGGGATTCACTCTCGACAGACGGCTTACATTTACTAAGCACGGCTCTGTAGTAACAAGCAACATCAAATCCAAGATAAGGAGAATAAGCTCTCTCCTCAACTCCAACAACAAACTTTCGCTCCGTAACACAGACCTCATCTACAGGGTAATCCTTGACCCTGACTGGCGTTATAGGCTCCAAGTCTATGGTATAGCTGCAAACCACACCTGCACAAAATTCGAATCTTTCAGCCCAAAACCGTACTCAAAACAGCTGGAGCCGACTAGTATATTCCCACACGTGATATCGCAAAGGACCTTAGGGTACCAATGGTGAGCGAGGTAGTCGACAGGTAAGAAACGAGCTACTCAACAAAGCTCCACAACCATCCTAACATACTGGCAAGGAACCTGCTAAGCAGGCGAAGAAGAAGCCGACTGAAGAGGACCTACCCAACTGACCTAGTCGATCGATCGTCATTAACTTCAATACCTTAAATACCTTTAAATATATTTCTGTGTATGTATGTCTAATCTGTCAAAATAATTGCAAATCCTCAATTTTCGCTAAATTTAGTAATTATGTTACTGAGACATGTTGCTTAAAAATACTAACAGGATACCCGACTTGCAATAAAAAAAAATAAACCAAAACAAAAAAAAAACGGATTCTTCGCTATATTTGTTCTATATATATGCATGAGCTACAAAGATGTCATGAGGTTAAGATCATTCGCGGATCACAATATCAATATCTCGACACGAAGGACCGACTGACTATAATCTAAGGTCAAGTGAAACCACTTCTGCACACCCATTACGAACGAAATCGCCACCCATTACGAACGAATAACCATGTTTGCAAATCCACGAAACTTAAAGAGGCGCTGATCAGAATGTTGAATATACATATGCGTGTGGCAAAATTTGGCACCGATCACGTTGCTGTTGAGATGTACAGCGAGCACTGCGTCTGATTTGAGTTGTGTTCGAAAACGGTCAAGATGAGCTTAAAATTTAGACTAAAAAACAAATTTGGAGTGAAAAACAATTAAATTCGAGACACGCAATAACACATTTCGTAATTTTGAAAATTAACAATAACAAGTAAGAGGTTCTAGTCTGGAGCTCCCGATCAGGGAACCCTGAACCCTCCTATTTCAACACAAAATGCAGAATGTGTGTATGTACATGTATACAGAAATTCTTGGAATTTGCGCAAATCCAATTGCGCAGTTTAACATAACTTTGTTTTTTTCTTAACCGATCCTTATGAAATTTTGTGCTGTTAATATTATTGTTCCATAGAATATTTGTGTATTCTTAAAAATTCACTTGTATTACAATTGCGGCTTAAATTGCTGGGAAATATAAGTTGAGTTATTAACTTGATTTATAGCTCTGCGGTGGTAGCGGAGAGATGTTGATAGGTATCAAATGAAATATACTTGATATATACATAATATTATAGAAGCAACATATCAAGTTTGGTGACTCTAGCTATTATTATTTACCCAATTTGCTCAAAGAATAGGATTTGGATATCGACTATTATAAATTTCTTGGAAACGGAATAGGATATCGATTATCGGAAACAAAGTCGATCTGACAAGGAGGACCTACTGCTAAAATTTCAAGTCTCTACCTCTTAAAGGTTCTAAGGTCCTTCCGTTGATACATACGGACGGACGGATAGACGGACAGACAGACGGACATGGCTAAGTCGACTCGGCTGTTTTTGCTGATCAAGAATATATACACTTTATGGGATCGAAGATGCTTCCTACAGCTTGTTACATTTTCACAAAAACATTATACCCTTTTCACCCATTTTTAATGGGCTTAGGGTATAAACATCATGATGAGTTTTTTCGTCGTTACTGGGGAGTTTTTGAACATTTTAGTTTAGTAATATTAGTTAAATTTGTTGACGACGCAATTTAGTGTAGCTTTTTACTTATTTATTTACTAGGAGTTTTAGTAGGTTTGCGATATGTATAAGAATTATTGGGCTTTAGTAAAAGTTGGCGTGTTACATTTCAGAGAGTTATTGTTGAGGCACGAAAATTAGTTTCCAAAGATTTTTGGGGAGACAGATGCCGACGGAGGGGTATATGGCGGAACTGGAGGAATAATTTCTCCGCGGAACCTTGGTTTTAATTCGTACGGAGATGCGAACGAGCTTCATGGACCCGAAAAGGGCAACATCACTGCACCAACACTGCACCGGTGCTACCTAGACCTATCGTGCCGCACCCGGGAACAGGCTTCATCCAAAAGGGTCGCGGACAGGTCCAGATCAGAATGATTTCGCCAGCCGGAGAAAGCGTATGCCAGCTGAATGGAATGGCGCTTGCACCGGCAAGTGTTGAAATCTTGCGCGCGTTTCGCAAGCGCAGGGTAACGAAGCGCCAAGCCATCGAAGCTGTGAGCCGGTAGAAAAGCATGGATATACGTGTGTTTGAAAATGTGGAAGTCGCTGGGAACAATATAAAAAGTCTGTTAACCTGCTCAGACGAGGATGCGGATTTCTCCAATACGAAAAGACAGCCTAGGCAATACTCACCTTTTGCAGCATCGGATAAAACTGATTGAGGAATCCAAACCCGTGAAGGACTAGTATAGTCAATTGTCACCGGCAAAGTAGGAGATCGTGTAGGCCGAAGTGGACAAGATATTGCAATGAGGCGAGCGACAGCCTCTGAAGCAACCGGAAAAGGTGGTGATGAGGCCTGGGAAAAACATATTTTGTTAGACGCCCGGAAGCTAAATGGCATGACGGTAAGAGACGCTTACCCCCGCTGCCGCGCATCTTGTCTTGCTTAATATCTTAATATCCATTATAATGTTTGAAGAGCGCAAATCTCATTATAGGCAATATAAATATATACAGTCAAGCGCATAGCATAAATATGATCATATGTACATATTATAAACTACATAAACATGAACATACATACATACAGTGCTGCGCAATTAAGTAACATGATGCCACTTGAGCAGGCTAAGACATTGTGTGATCATTACATGGCGACCGTGACACGGTTACGAATCCCTGCCTGGAAGCAGTAGAAGAGTAAAAACAAAAAAATAAAAAATTTTCCGAGTGAAGAAAAAAATGATACCTGCATGGAGGAAGTAAACATTAGGAAAATAAAAAGGAAACGACATATACCGACAGCGCACTCATATACACATATCAAAATATGTATCAAAAATACCTGGATGAAAAACAAAAAATCTGAGTGAGTAGAGTGCGACTTATGGGAAATCGCGGAGGTGTTTATATACTAATGCAACTAATATATAAGATAAATAAGTAAGAGGTTCGGGAGCTCCCGACTAGGGAATACCCTGAACCCTCTTATTCCAACACCAAATAAATTTTAAAATAAAAGTTGCCTTGGCAGGGTTCGAACTCGCAACTAGCCGCATTACTTGCTGTCGCCCTAATCTGCAGCCACATCAGCAAAAAAAAAAAAATTCTTTTCCCGGTAGGGCTCGAGCTCGCGACAGACCGCACCATTTGATTTGCCTCTGCTCAGCAGCCACACCAATAATTATGTACTTATGATAAAAAAATAAGTAAGAGGTACTAGTCGGGAGCTCCCGAATAGAGGATACCTTGCACCCCTTTCTTCCAACATCAAATGCATATAGATATTCTATTTTAGAAGCTATATGTCAAGTTTGGCTTACCAAAATTACCCAAAAAACAGGATATCGATATCGAATTTTATCGATTGCTTGGAAATGGAGTAAGTTACCGATAATCGGAAACAAATTCGATCTGCGCAGGCACTAGGAGCACCTAGATCTAAAATAAAAGTCTCTAGCTCTTATAGGTTCTGAGATCCTTGCGTTCATACATACAGACAGACAGACAGACGGACATGGTTAAATCGACTCGGCTATTGGTGCTAATCAAGAATATATATACTTTATGAGGTCGAAAAAGCTTCCTTCTACCTGTTACATACATTGGATTTTGCACAAATACAAAATACCCTTAATACCCATTTTCAATGGATATAGGGTATAAAAACTTAAAACATCATCGAAGCCTCCATTCTCGAACCAGCTTTTAAAGAGGCCTGGCATCTGTCCGAACAACTGCTCTGCACCACTCTTCAGTGGAGAACGCAACTCAACGTGCATGATAAATTTGACCTATGCAATGATCGGCACCGGCCCCGCCTGAGCCCATATGCCCAGGACGTCATCCAGCGATACGGATGCAGATGATGAACAGCAGATACAGCAATTCTTTTAAAACATACACAATATGGAGCCCGTTGAAGTGTAGCCCGTAAAACTATAAAAAACGTATGTAAAATAGAAACCATTCAATTAAAATTACAAAAAAAAAAATGAATGCAAGTTAAGTTAACAGAGGCTAACGACACCAGCTCCAGATGATGATATAGCACTGGACCGGATGTTCTTAGGAGTTAACAGGGGTCAGCAAAATGCTATATAGCACCAGCCACAGATGCTGACATAGCTCTGGGCCGGATGTTCTTACACGACGGCAGCGCACGAGGCGCAGTCTAGGCATTTTAGCGGCCATAGTCAATCTTTTGGAAATGCAGTTTTTTATCCGGCTTTCACTGAGGCACATCGGCTCAGCGACTTCGCGCATAAATTAACTCACTCGCTACGGCATATCGACCTAATGTTTAATAAATAGTAAAAAGTAATAAAATAATCAAAATAAAGTCTTATTGCGAAAATCCGCGAGGACTTTTTTTTTAAATCTTAATTGGCGCCCAACGTTTTTCGAACCATTTTGAGCTATGCAATAAAAGCTGTGCGTGACCTACATCAATTAACGTCAGCGGCACAAGCCCAATAAAAAGCCATTTGATACACCGCAGCCGCTGGAGCTCTTCGAGCAGCGACTTGGCACCAAACCAGCGCGCAAGCGGGCTTGGGCAGCAAAGTGAACCAACGCCCATAGACTTCAGCGAGAGATCATAAAAAAGCATTAGCGACTGCAGTGTGGGAAGCAGTATTTTTAGAAGTAGAGCATACAACCCTTGTACGATCAAATAAAATGTAAGTGGGCCATCATTTGGCACAAACTTTTTTCAATTTGCGTGATTTATTTAAAACAAACCCCAAAAATACATAAGTGAGATATATAAAAAATTGCAGTAATTGTGTCCCCAACTTACTTTGAGTAACACAATTTTTCGTCCATCAGCCATTTGCAATAAACTCTCCTGTCAGCATTCATTCAATTTACTGTTGTTGTTTTGCCCTTGAAATTGTGTTGTTATTATTGTTGACAGTATAGTCCATGAACAGCTCATTTTTCAGGTATAGAGACTGCTCTGCGAGGGGATCGCCGTTAAATGCTTACCAGAATTTACGGGAGTGCCAGTTACGTACGCCTCTTGGAGACAAGCTGCGATAGCGGCATATAAAATTTACAAGCCTTACGACGGCAGCTCACGCCACTACCAGGCGATCATTATTATTGAGAGCAAAATTGGAGGGGCTCTGACGGCGTTTTGGGTCAGTTTGGCACAGTAATGCCATAATAAACCATCTCGATTTTACATACAGGGAGAAGAGAGGCGTTCACGTCATAGAGCAAGAGATAAGCATCCTAAGACAGGGCTCATTAAAAATTTTACAATACCATGACGAGGTTGAAAAAAAGCTTACTCTTCTCACCAATTAGGTTAACATGTCCTATGAACCAATCATGACACAAGGGCTCTGTACGAAGTTCAGAGATGCTGCGTTGCGTGTTTTTGTCTCAGGCTTAAAGCGTAGCGGATGTCCTGTGCGTGGCAAAGCTTAAGAGTTTACCGTCGGCCCTAGCTCTAGCGCAAGAGGTAGGCAAACTATGAGAAGTACGCCTTTGCCGCAAGGTTCGCTAAAGGACAAGAAGATAGGGAATGAAAGGTGACCCCGAGGCGGCTGGGCCGTCAGCAAGATAGGGGTCAACAGCATGGGGATCCAAGCCCAGCGGTTCCAAAAATCCTGACTTCACTAAACAACAGAAACGGCAAGAAAGTCAATTTGAGCAACAGAGTGGCAGATGGAACAAAGGTGGTGGGTCACAGGAACCAATGGACGTCGATCCATTTGTGTCAAAAATCAAAAACCAGCCTACGTTAACTCTAGCGCTCCTCAAGCCTACAAAAGAACTGCCACGTCTGGGCGTTTAAGCGAACAGAGGAGGCACACAGCTCACGAGCCTGATCAAGATTCAGGTTCGTATGCTAACTCTGCAGCAGCAGCAGAACACCAAATTGCCGAGACAATGGTAGCGGGTATGACTCATACACTCTCAATTATTTAGGGAAAGCTCCCCTCCCAAGCTGATATGTCGCTTTGTCTTTCTTCTGGCCAACTCAAATGTGGTGCAAAATCTGAACAAATCGAATTTCACAGGTGCGCGGATGTTAACTTAACGAATTTTGACTGTGCCGACGCGCCCGATCCTGCAAAATATGCATTGCCTAAGATGCTAAAAAGCAAAAGGCCTTCGCAGATCCGGAAGAAACACTTCCCTATAACACATCAGTGGTAGCAATTAACTGGACCACTGATGAACAACCAGTTTATGTCAGACTGTACCCCTACCCCTACCCCATGGGAGCAGCGGAACTCGTTAATAAAGAGATTTAAAGCCTTCTGAAGAACGGTATCATCAAAATATCTATTTCCCCCTACAACAACCCCATTTGGGTGGTGGACAAAAAGGGGACGGACGAGTTTGGTAATAAGAATATGCGCCTCGTAATGGATTTTCGAAAACTTAATGAGAAAACCAACGACATTGCTCCTAACTCCGGCTATCACCAGATCACGCTGACAGAGCGTAACCGTGAAAAAAACGGCCTTTGTTAATGGGGTTACGAATTTTGTCGAGTTCCCTTTGGGTTGAGAAACGCGGCCAACATCTTCCAAAGAACTGTTGACGACGTACTGCGGGAGCAATTTGGCAAATCTTGCTATGTCAATGTTGAAGATGTCATCGTGAAAAGCATGTGCGAGGCAAATATGAGAATCTCAAAGGAAAAATCGCGTTTTTTACGACAAGCGTAGGTTTTCTCTGTTTTCTGGTAACCAGTAATGGAGCTACAACGGACCCTGAAAAAGTCAAAGCGATTCAGGAGTTCTCAGAACCAAAGAATATATTCGAGATCAGAACATTTATAGGACTGACCAGTTACTATAGGTGTTTCATCAAAGACTTTGCCTCAATAGCAAACCCACTGCTTTTAGCTCGATCACACCAAAAACAACTGTCTCTAACGGCCTAAGTGTGGCAGGTGTGGACAGTCCCATTGGACAAGCCCTGAGCAGGGCCAGGCCAAAACAGTGGCAGACTTGCGATGTTCCAACTGCGAGAGAGACCATTTTGCCTTTTATAAGGGATGCAAAAGCTATCTGGTGATACTAACTGACAGGCAGGCGGCCATTAATGTCTACTCTCATATCCTCAACATGAACGAAGAACTAGTCAGCAGTTCGTACCTTTCCGAACTGTGCAACAGGGCCTGTAGTATGCTGATGCGCTGCGGCGTCATGTACAGGTCTGCCAACCCCAGCCCACGCTTTTCAGTTTTTCATTGTCAAACCAATGCAGCTCCAACCACCACTGCAACGACCTCAGGAACAACACGCGTCCCTTGGAAGCATCCTTTAAGGCCTCCAGCAGTCCATTGCAGCACTAAACCACTAAACACCACGATAGACAGGTTCTATCGTCATATTGGTGACAGGGTCGGGAAAAAGCTGATTATCCTGAAAAGAAACTGCATTGCATGACAGGTTGCAAAGATTCCCTCGAGCCCTGGAGGAGCCCTTCCAAATGTCTTTCCCTGTGGGACCAATCACAGTACATGAAATGAAGCAGGAGATCAAGAGTCTAAAAAGCCCATAACCCCCGGTGAAGACTTTTTTATAACCACTCCAGGTCCCTTTCCAGCGACGTGGAAGAACCTTTCGGTTTTGGGAAAATCCTGGAGAGATGCATCCTTAGAAGGATCCTGGAAAGTACGGAGATAAGACATGCAATCCATAACTTCCAGTTTGTATTCCAACTCAGGCATGGTAAACCTGAGCAGCTTCGTCGGGTGGTTAACTTCATACTAGATGGTTTCCACAAAAAAGGGTATGCAGCATATCTCGATCCCAGCAATCTTTAGACTGTGTGTGGCACGCAAGTCTTCTCTCCAAAATTATGTACAAATTAAGATCGCAGCTATTTAACATCATTGCGAGTTTCCTAACTGAGAGAGCCTTTCAAATTGTGCAGGATGGCGTAGCCTCTCAAACCAAACGTAAAAGCGGGTGTTGCCCAAGGCAGCGTTTGTCCGACGTCCCACGTTATACACCTAGTATACACATACCCACTGCTAATGCACGCACACGGAATGATCGGCAGGATCTCCTGGTGACCATGTTTGCTGACGACACGGCAACAAATGTGTGTAGGTGGCAACTGACCTTCTGCAGGAGTACTTCAAGCGTTTTAAAAACTGGGCTTATAGACGGAACATCGCAGTGAGCCTTAGTAAATGCGTTGCGGTTACCCATATTCTACGAAAGGACTCTTGCCCCGGACTTTTTTTCCATGGTGAATTTCTAGATAAATCGTCAACACAAATAGCTGGGATTCACTCTCGACAGACGGCTTACATTTACTAAGCACGTCTCTGTAGTAACAAGCAACATCAAATCCAAGATAAGGAGAATAAGCTCTCTCCTCAACTCCAACAACAAACTTTCGCTCCGTAACAAAGTCCTCATCTACAGGGTAATCCTTGACCCTGACTGGCGTTATAGGCTCCAAGTCTATGGTATAGCTGCAAGCCACACCTGAACAAAATTCGAATCTTTCAGCCCAAAACCGTACTCAAAACAGCTGGAGCCGACTAGTATATTCGCACACGTGATATCGCAAAGGACCTTAGGGTACCAATGGTGAGCGACGTAGTCGACAGGTAAGAAACGAGCTACTCAACAAAGCTCCACAACCATCCTAACATACTGGCAAGGAACCTGCTAAGCAGGCGAAGAAGAAGCCGACTGAAGAGGACCTACCCAACTGACCTAGTCGATCGATCGTCATTAACTTCAATACCTTAAATACCTTTAAATATATTTCTGTGTATGTATGTCTAATCTGTCAAAATAATTGCAAATCCTCAATTTTCGCTAAATTTAGTAATTATGTTACTGAGACATGTTGGTTAAAAATACTAACAGGATACCCGACTTGCAATAAAAAAAAATAAACCAAAACAAAAAAAAAACGGATTCTTCGCTATATTTGTTCTATATATATGCATGAGCTACAAAGATGTCATGAGGTTAAGATCATTCGCGGATCACAATATCAATATCTCGACACGAAGGACCGACTGACTATAATCTAAGGTCAAGTGAAACCACTTCTGCACACCCATTACGAACGAAATCGCCACCCATTACGAACGAATAACCATTTTTGCAAATCCACGAAACTTAAAGAGGCGCTGATCAGAATGTTGAATACACATATGCGTGTGGCAAAATTTGGCACCGATCACGTTGCTGTTGAGATGTACAGCGAGCACTGCGTCTGATTTGAGTTGAGTTGAGCTTAAAATTTAGACTATGAGAATCTCAAAGGAAAAATCGCGTTTTTTAAGACAAGCGTAGGTTTTCTCGGTTTCCTGGTAACCAGTAATGGAGCTACAACGGACCCTGAAAAAGTCAAAGCGATTCAGGAGTTCCCAGAACCAAAGAATATATTCGAGATCAGAACATTTATAGGACTGGCCAGTTACTATAGGTGTTTCATCAAAGACTTTGCCTCAATAGCAAACCCACTGCTTCAAGCTCGATCACACCAAAAACAACTGTCTCTAACGGCCTAAGTGTGGCAGGTGTGGACAGTCCCATTGGACAAGCCCTGAGCAGGGCCAGGCCAAAACAGTGGCAGACCTGCGATGTTCCAACTGCGAGAGAGACCATTTTGCCTTTTATAAGGGATGCAAAAGCTATCTGGCCTGCCTAAATGACAGGCAGGCGGCCATTAATGTCTACTCTCATATCCTCAACATGAACGAAGAACTAGTCAGCAGTTCGTACCTTTCCGAACTGTGCAACAGGGCCTGTAGTATGCTGATGCGCTGCGGCGTCATGTACAGGTCTGCCAACCCCAGCCCACGCTTTTCAGTTTTTCATTGTCAAACCAATGCAGCTCCAACCACCACTGCAACGACCTCAGGAACAACACGCGTCCCTTGGAAGCATCCTTTAAGGCCTCCAGCAGTCCATTGCAGCACTAAACCACTAAACACCACGATAGACAGGTTCTATCGTCATATTGGTGACAGGGTCGGGAAAAAGCTGATTATCCTGAAAAGAAACTACATTGCATGACAGGTTGCAAAGATTCCCTCGAGCCCTGGAGGAGCCCTTCCAAATGTCTTTCCCTGTGGGACCAATCACAGTACATGAAATGAAGCAGGAGATCAAGAGTCTAAAAAGCCCATAACCCCCGGTGAAGACTTTTTTATAACCACTCCAGGTCCCTTTCCAGCGACGTGGAAGAACCTTTCGGTTTTGGGAAAATCCTGGAGAGATGCATCCTTAGAAGGATCCTGCAAAGTACGGAGATAAGACATGCAATCCATAACTTCCAGTTTGTATTCCAACTCAGGCATGGTAAACCTGAGCAGCTTCGTCGGGTGGTTAACTTCATACTAGATGGTTTCCACAAAAAAGGGTATGCAGCATATCTCGATCCCAGCAATCTTTAGACTGTGTGTGGCACGCAAGTCTTCTCTCCAAAATTATGTACAAATTAAGATCGCAGCTATTTAACATCATTGCGAGTTTCCTAAATGAGAGAGCCTTTCAAATTGTGCAGGATGGCGTAGCCTCTCAAACCAAACGTAAAAGCGGGTGTTGCCCAAGGCAGCGTTTGTCCGACGTCCCACGTTATACAGCTAGTATACACATACCCACTGCTAATGCACGCACACGGAATGATCGGCAGGATCTCCTGGTGACCATGTTTGCTGACGACACGGCAACAAATGTGTGTAGGTGGCAACTGACCTTCTGCAGGAGTACTTCAAGCGTTTTAAAAACTGGGCTTATAGACGGAACATCGCAGTGAGCCCTAGTAAATGCGTTGCGGTTACCCATATTCTACGAAAGGACTCTTGCCCCGGACTTTTTTTCCATGGTGAATTTCTAGATAAATCGTTAACACAAATAGCTGGGATTCACTCTCGACAGACGGCTTACATTTACTAAGCACGTCTCTGTAGTAACAAGCAACATCAAATCCAAGATAAGGAGAATAAGCTCTCTCCTCAACTCCAACAACAAACTTTCGCTCCGTAACAAAGTCCTCATCTACAGGGTAATCCTTGACCCTGACTGGCGTTATAGGCTCCAAGTCTATGGTATAGCTGCAAGCCACACCTGAACAAAATTCGAATCTTTCAGCCCAAAACCGTACTCAAAACAGCTGGAGCCGACTAGTATATTCGCATACGTGATATCGCAAAGGACCTTAGGGTACCAATTGTGAGCGACCTAGTCGACAGGTAAGAAACGAGCTACTCAACAAAGCTCCACAACCATCCTAACATACTGGCAAGGAACCTGCTAAGCAGGCGAAGAAGAAGCCGACTGAAGAGGACCTACCCAACTGACCTAGTCGATCGATCGTCATTAAGTTCAATACCTTAAATACCTTTAAATATATTTCTGTGTATGTATGTCTAATCTGTCAAAATAATTGCAAATCCTCAATTTTCGCTAAATTTAGTAATTATGTTACTGAGACATGTTGCTTAAAAATACTAACAGGATACCCGACTTGCAATAAAAAAAAATAAACCAAAACAAAAAAAAAACGGATTCTTCGCTATATTTGTTCTATATATATGCATGAGCTACAAAGATGTCATGAGGTTAAGATCATTCGCGGATCACAATATCAATATCTCGACACGAAGGACCGACTGACTATAAGTGTCAAGTGAAACCACTTCTGCACACCCATTACGAACGAAATCGCCACCCATTACGAACGAATAACCATTTTTGCAAATCCACGAAACTTAAAGAGGCGCTGATCAGAATGTTGAATACACATATGCGTGTGGCAAAATTTGGCACCGATCACGTTGCTGTTGAGATGTACAGCGAGCACTGCGTCTGATTTGAGTTGAGTTGAGCTTAAAATTTAGACTAAAAAACAAATTTTTCACTAAACAATTAAATTCGAGACACGCAATAACACATTTAGTAATTTTGAAAATTAACAATAACAAGTAAGAGGTTCTAGTCTGGAGCTCCCGATTAGGGAACTCTGAACCCTCCTATTTCAACACAAAATGCAGAATGTTTGTGTGTACATGTATACAGAAATTCTTGGAATTTGCGCAAATCCATGACTTTGGTTATTTCTTAACCGATCTTAATGAAATTTTGTGCTGTAAATATTATTGTTCCATAGAATATTTGTGTATTCTTAAAAATTCACTTGTATTACAATTGTGGCTTAAATTGCTGGGAAATATAAGTTGAGTTATTAACTTGATTTATAGCTCTGCGGTGGTAGCGGAGAGATGGTGATAGGTATCAAATGAAAAATACTTGATATATACATAATATTATAGAAGCAACATATCAAGTTTGGTGACTCTAGCTATTAATATTTACCCAATTTACTCAAAGAATAGGATTTGGATATCGACCATTATAAATTTCTTGGAAACGGAATAGGATATCGATTATCGGAAACAAAGTCGATCTGACAAGGAGGACCTACTGCTAAAATTTCAAGTCTCTACCTCTTAAAGGTTCTAAGGTCCTTCCGTTGATACATACGGACGGACGGATAGACGGACAGACAGACGGACATGGCTAAGTCGACTCGGCTGTTTTTGCTGATCAAGAATATATACACTTTATGGGATCGAAGATGCTTCCTACAGCTTGTTACATTTTCACAAAAACATTATACCCTTTTCACCCATTTTTAATGGGCTTAGGGTATAAACATCATGATGAGTTTTTTCGTCGTTACTGGGGAGTTTTTGAACATTTTAGTTTAGTAATATTAGTTAAATTTGTTGACGACGCAATTTGGTGTAGCTTTTTACTTATTTATTTACTAGGAGTTTTAGTAGGTTTGCGATATGTATAAGAATTATTGGGCTTTAGTAAAAGTTGGCGTGTTACATTTCAGAGAGTTATTGTTGAGGCACGAAAATTAGTTTCCAAAGATTTTTGGGGAGACAGATGCCGACGGAGGGGTATATGGCGGAACTGGAGGAATAATTTCTCCGCGGAACCTTGGTTTTAATTCGTACGGAGATGCGAACGAGCTTCATGGACCCGAAAAGGGCAACATCACTGCACCAACACTGCACCGGTGCTACCTAGACCTATCGTGCCGCACCCGGGAACAGGTTTCATCCAAAAGGGTCGCGGACAGGTCCAGATCAGAATGATTTCGCCAGCCGGAGAAAGCGTATGCCAGCTGAATGGAATGGCGCTTGCACCGGCAAGTGTTGAAATCTTGCGCGCGTTTCGCAAGCGCAGGGTAACGAAGCGCCAAGCCATCGAAGCTGTGAGCCGGTAGAAAAGCATGGATATACGTGTGTTTGAAGATGTGGAAGTCGCTGGGAACAATATAAAAAGTCTGTTGAACACGGGAGCCTCTTTTAACCTGCTCAGACGAGGATGCGGATTTCTCCAATACGAAAAGACAGCCAAGGCAATACTCACCTTTTGCAGCATCGGATAAAACTGATTGAGGAATCCAAACCCGTGAAGGACTAGTATAGTCAATTGTCACCGGCAAAGTAGGAGATCGTGTAGGCCGAAGTGGACAAGATATTGCAATGAGGCGAGCGACAGCCTCTGAAGCAACCGGAAAAGGTGGTGATGAGGCCTGGGAAAAACATATTTTGTTAGACGCCCGGAAGCTAAATGGCATGACGGTAAGAGACGCTTACCCCCGCTGCCGCGCATCTTGTCTTGCTTAATATCTTAATATCCATTATAATGTTTGAAGAGCGCAAATCTCATTATAGGCAATATAAATATATACAGTCAAGCGCATAGCATAAATATGATCATATGTACATATTATAAACTACATAAACATGAACATACATACATACAGTGCTGCGCAATTAAGTAACATGATGCCACTTGAGCAGGCTAAGACATTGTGTGATCATTACATGGCGACCGTGACACGGTTACGAATCCCTGCCTGGAAGCAGTAGAAGAGTAAAAACAAAAAAATAAAAAATTTTCCGAGTGAAGAAAAAAATGATACCTGCATGGAGGAAGTAAACATTAGGAAAATAAAAAGGAAACGACATATACCGACAGCGCACTCATATACACATATCAAAATATGTATCAAAAATACCTGGATGAAAAACAAAAAATCTGAGTGAGTAGAGTGCGACTTATGGGAAATCGCGGAGGTGTTTATATACTAATGCAACTAATATATAAGATAAATAAGTAAGAGGTTCGGGAGCTCCCGACTAGGGAATACCCTGAACCCTCTTATTCCAACACCAAATAAATTTTAAAATAAAAGTTGCCTTGGCAGGGTTCGAACTCGCAACTAGCCGCATTACTTGCTGTCGCCCTAATCTGCAGCCACATCAGCAAAAAAAAAAATTCTTTTCCCGGTAGGGCTCGAGCTCGCGACAGACCGCACCACTTGATTTTCCTCTGCTCAGCAGCCACACCAATAATTATGTACTTATGATAAAAAAATAAGTAAGAGGTACTAGTCGGGAGCTCCCGAATAGAGGATACCTTGCACCCCTTTCTTCCAACATCAAATGTATATAGATATTCTATTTTAGAAGCTATATGTCAAGTTTGGCTTACCAAAATTACCCAAAAAACAGGATATCGATATCGAATTTTATCGATTGCTTGGAAATGGAGTAAGTTACCGATAATCGGAAACAAATTCGATCTGCGCAGGCACTAGGAGCACCTAGATCTAAAAATAAAAGTCTCTAGCTCTTATAGGTTCTGAGATCCTTGCGTTCACACATACAGACAGACAGACAGACAGACGGACATGGTTAAATCGACTCGGCTATTGGTGCTAATCAAGAATATATATACTTTATGAGGTCGAAAAAGCTTCCTTCTACCTGTTACATACATTGGATTTCGCACAAATACAAAATACCCTTAATACCCATTTTCAATGGATATAGGGTATAAAAACTTAAAACATCATCGAAGCCTCCATTCTCGAAGCAGCTTTTAAAGAGGCCTGGCATCTGTCCGAACAACTGCTCTGCACCACTCTTCAGTGGAGAACGCAACTCAACGTGCATGATAAATTTGACCTATGCCATGATCGGCACCGGCCCCGCCTGAGCCCATAAGCCCGTTGAAGTATAGCCCGTAAAACTATAAAAAACGTATGTAAAATAGAAACCATTCATTTAAAATTAGAAAAAAACAAATGAATGCAAGTTTAGTTAACAGAGGCTAACGACACCAGCTCCAGATGCTGATATAGGACCGGATGTTCTTTGGAGTTAACAGGGGGCAGCAAAATGCTATATAGCACCAGCCACAGATGCTGACATAGCTCTGGGCCGGATGTTCTTACACGACGGCAGCGCACGAGGCGCAATCTAGGCATTCTAGCGGCCATAGTCAATCTTTTGGAAATGCAGTTTTTTATCCGGCTTTCACTGAGGCACATCGGCCCAGCGACTTCGCGCATAAATTAACTCACTCGCTACGGCATATCGACCTAATGCTTAATAAATAGTAAAAAGTAATAAAATAATAAAAATAAAGTCTTATTGCGAAAATCCGCGAGGACTTTTTTTTTAAATCTTAATTGGCGCCCAACGTTTTTTGAACCATTTTGAGCTATGCAATAAAAGCTGTGCCTGACCTACATCAATTAACGTCAGCGGCACAAGCCCAATAAAAAGCCATTTGATACACCGCAGCCGCTGGAGCTCTTCGGGCAGCGACTTGGCACCAAACCAGCGCGCAAGCGGGCTTGAGCAGCAAAGTGAACCAACGCCCATAGACTTCAGCGAGAGATCATAAAAAAGCATTAGCGACTGCAGTGTGGGAAGCAGTATTTTTAGAAGTAGAGCATACAACCCTTGTAGGATCAAATAAAATGTAAGTGGGCCATCATTTGGCACAAACTTTTTTCAATTTGCGTGATTTATTTAAAACAAACCCCAAAAATACATAAGTGAGATATATAAAAAATTGCAGTAATTGTGTCCCCAACTTACTTTGAGTAACACAATTTTTCGTCCATCAGCCATTTGCAATAAACTCTCCTGTCAGCATTCATTTAATTTACTGTTGTTGTTTTGCCCTTGAAATTGTGTTGTTATTATTGTTGACAGTATAGTCCATGAACAGCTCATTTTTCAGGTATAGAGACTGCTCTGCGAGGGGATCGCCGTTAAATGCTTACCAGAATTTACGGGGGTGCCAGAGACGTACGCCTCTTGGAGACAAGCTGCGATAGCGGCATATAAAATTTACAATCCTTACGACAGCAGCTCACGCCACTACCAGGCGATCATTATTATTAAGAGCAAATTTGGAGGGGCTCTGACGGCGTTTTGGGTCAGTTTGGCACAGAATTGCCATAATGTTGATGCCATATTAAACCATCTCGATTTCACATACAGGGAGAAGAGAGGCATTCACGTCATAGAGCAAGAGATAAGCATCCTAAGACAGGGCTCATTAACAATTTTACAATACCATGACGAGGTTGAAAAAAAGCTTACTCTTCTCACCAATTAGGTTAACATGTCCGATGAACCAATCATGACACAAGGGCTCTGTACGAAGTTCAGAGATGCTGCGTTGCGTGTTTTTGTCTCAGGCTTAAAGCGTAGCGAATGTCCTGTGCGTGGCAAAGCTTAAGGGTTTACCGTCGGCCCTAGCTCTAGCGCAGGAGGTAGGCAAACTATGAGAGGTACGCCTTTGCCACAAGCTTCGCTAAAGGACAAGAAGATAGGGAATGAAAGGTGACCCCGAGGCCAAGAAAGTCAATTTGAGCAACTGAGTGGCAGATGGAACAAAGGTGGTGGGTCACAGGAACCAATGGACGTCGATCCATTTGTGTCAAAAATCAAAAACCAGCCTACGTGAACTCTAGCGCTCCTCAAGCCTACAAAAGAACTGCCACGTCTGGGCGTTTAAGCGAACAGAGGAGGCACACAGCTCACGAGCCTGATCAAGATTCAGGTTCGTATGCTAACTCTGCAGCAGCAGCAGAACACCAAATTGCCGAGACAATGGTAGCGGGTATGACTCATACACTCTCAATTATTTAGGGGAAGCTCCCTGCTGCCCTTCATCAGTAGGAGAGCAGCAGTGATCCAGATGAGATATCTCATCGACACGGGCGCTTCCCAAGCAGATATGTCGCTTTGTCTTTCTTCTGGCCAACTCAAATGTGGTGCAAAAACTGAACAAATCGAATTCCACAAGTGCGCGGATGTTAACTTAACGAATTTTGACTGTGCCGACGCGCCCGATGCTGCAAAATATGCATTCCTTAAGATGCTAAAAAGCAAAAGGCCTTCGCAGATCCGGAGGAAACACTTCCCTATAACACATCAGTGGTAGCAATTAACTGGACCACTGATGAACAACCAGTTTATGTCAGACTGTACCCCTACCCCTACCCCATGGGAGCAGCGGAACTCGTTAATAAAGAGATTTAAAGCCTTCTGAAGAACGGTATCATCAAAATATCTATTTCCCCCTACAACAACCCCATTTGGGTGGTGGACAAAAAGGGGACGGACGAGTTTGGTAATAAGAATATGCGCCTCGTAATGGATTTTCGAAAACTTAATGAGAAAACCAACGACATTGCTCCTAACTCCGGCTATCACCAGATCACGCTGACAGAGCGTAACCGTGAAAAAAACGGCCTTTGTTAATGGGGTTACGAATTTTGTCGAGTTCCCTTTGGGTTGAGAAACGCGGCCAACATCTTCCAAAGAACTGTTGTCGACGTACTGCGGGAGCAATTTGGCAAATCTTGCTATGTCAATGTTGAAGATGTCATCGTGAAAAGCATGTGCGAGGCAAATATGAGAATCTCAAAGGAAAAATCGCGTTTTTTAAGACAAGCGTAGGTTTTCTCTGTTTTCTGGTAACCAGTAATGGAGCTACAACGGACCCTGAAAAAGTCAAAGCGATTCAGGAGTTCTCAGAACCAAAGAATATATTCGAGATCAGAACATTTATAGGACTGACCAGTTACTATAGGTGTTTCATCAAAGACTTTGCCTCAATAGCAAAACCCATTTCTGATCTTCTAAAGGGCGAGAATGGGTCAGGAAGTAAACATAGATCGCGAAACATCCCCGTAGAATTCACTTAGCTTCAGCGGCACGCATTCCAAAAGCTACGCAAAATTTTGTCATCTGAAAACGTCATGCTCAGATACCCTGACTTTAAGAAGCCGTTTGAACTAACGACAGACGCTTCAGCTTACGGCATAGGGTCGCCGCATCTCAATGATTTCCAGAACATTGAAACCCCGGAGGTGAACTACGCCACCAACGAGCGGGAACTTGTGGCTATAGTTTGGGCCCTTAGCAAGCTACACCACTACCTATATGGGATAAAACACATTAACATTTTCACGGACCACCAACCGTTCATTTTTGCCCTTTCTGGGTCAAACCCGAACGCCAAAATTAAAAGATGGAAGGCTCGCAATGAGGAAACGAATGCGCGAATATTTTATAAGCCAGGCAAGGAGTATTTAGTAGCTGATGCGCAAACGCGACAACAGCTCAACGCTCTTGACGAGCTGGATACTAATTCCTGCACAGCCACAGTCCACAGGGAGCTGTCCTCGACCTATACAATTGAGTCAACCGAAAAGCCACTTAATTGTTTCCAAAATGAAATTGTCATTGAAGAGCCCCACGTTCCCACCAAATGCAACTTCATTCTTTTCGGGGACAAGGGGCGTCATGAAGTAAGCTTCACCGATCGCACAGCCCTTCTAGATGAACTCCATGACTTGATTAATCCAAATGCAGTTTATGCCCTCTATTGCAACCTGTACACACCAGCACAGGTGCAGGATAGCTTAGTTCGCATGCTGCCAGTACAAAGTTCTGGCACTGCAAAAACCGAGTTGCAGATATCTTCAACGTTGACGAGAGGAGAGAAATTCATTGCCGACCATAAAAGAGCGCACAAAGCAGCTCACGAAAATGTTAAGCAATTGTTATCAGAATACTATTTATCTAAAATGGTGAAGTTGGCTAAAGAAATTGCGGAAAATTGTAGAATCTGCTGAGCAACCAAATACGATAGGCACCCGAAAAGACAGGAGCTGGGAAAAACTCCGATCCCTGAGACTCCTGGGGAATTTCTATACATTGATATTTTTTCCACGGACAATAAATTTTTTTTTGACCTGTGTTGATAAGTTCTCTAAATTTGCAGTCGTACAGTTAATTCATTCGCGCACTATCGGAGACTTAAAAGCTCCACTACTGCAGCTCATGAATTTCTTTCCACGAGCCAGAACAATTTATTGCGACAACGAATTCGATGCATTTTCAAACGATAAAGATCCTGTTGTTAAACAACTACGGAGTCCATATTGATAACGCGCCGCCGCTGCATAGTGGCCAAGTCGAGCGCTTCCATAGCACTCCAGCCGAGCTTACCCGTTGCCTCAAGCTGAAGAGAAAAATCAGTGACTCAGTCGAAGTCATAATGGTAGCCACGATTGAGTATAACAAGACAACACATTCGCTCATCAACAAGAGACCTCTTGATGCCCTCCAAGCGTCCTCAGGCAAACCTGAAGGGGATATATCAGCAAAGTTAAGGAGTGCACAAGATGCGCTGAACGACCAGCGACAGAATAGAGTCTTTAAAGAAGGCAAAAAAGTCCTAGTAAAAAAAACCGCAGGCTTGGCAATAAAATTACGCCCTTATGTGAAGAACGGATCGTAGAAGCACACTTTGGCTTGACCGTTCTCATTGGAGTGGGGGTGTTCCAAAAGGACAACCTTAAGTAGGGCGAGAGCTCAAATAAAACATTGATTCTATACATCTTGAATCAACACTTGAGCCACTAGGCTTCACCTTTAAGTTTTGATATTTACGCCACTTGGCATTACCTTTAGAAAGACACGTAGTAATAGTTCAGTCCGTTTTGTCTGGTTTCCGCAAACATCTCTGAGTACGAGAAAATGGTAAATTAAACAATTGAGCTATTCTAAATGTTTCAGCAGTCACACATGAGAATGCTTCTAAGCGTAGATGCGTCCCACCTCAGAGATTTGTTAGAAGCTTTTGGCGTGCACCACAGGGTGGCAAGAAGCTTAGAATTCCTGGGCACAGCCCTCAAAGTAGCTGCGGGCACACCTGACGCCAGTGACTTCGAGCAGATAAAATTCAATGAATTACAGTTGGTGAATTTTAACAACAGACAGGTATAACAGACACAACCCAAAAGTTCAGGAACAAATCAATCAACTCACTAGAAGTGTCAACACATTACTAAAAGCTGCAAGAAAGAAACAGATAGACTTCGGGCATTTATACGAAACTATTTTAGCTCGTTATCGAATGTTGCTGATGGAATTGCAGAAATTGATGCTTGCTGTTACCTTTGCAAAAATTAATATCATAAGCCTAAATATATTAAACCACGCAGATTTGAAATCAGCTTGGCTTCAATAGCTGACCTTATGTCCGTTGCGTTCGTGAAAGTATTACAGTCTGTTAATGCCCTTTACTTTATCATTAAGTTCCCGAAAATCAAATGGCTTGCAAAAAGGTGATGCTGTATCTAATTGCACAAGAGAATGCTGTGCCACAAATTGACTACAACATTATATCTGAGTGCGGAGATCAAGTGCTTGCCCTTAAGAATCGCACTTCCACCCGGGAGGAACCTTTTGTTAAGTTTCACCGACCAGCTCTTGTGCTAGAGAAGTGCATGCTGGTGGCTTGGCAAACTGCGAAATACAGCCGAGTCACTTAGTCCCGATCACATGGTCCGATGACGACCATGCTAACGTTTGCACTGCTAACGTTTGCATTGACAATGGTAGTGAGACTTGGGTTCACGGAACAAATCTAATGACGTTTAATAATTGTGCTGGGATCAACGAAACTAAGTACTTGAATCGCAACAACGTCCAGAGTAAGTTCCCCGCATCGCGGCATCTCCACTTCTAAACGTCACCGGCCACCAAGACGTGCTGAGTCTCCCTTACCTTCATCGCTTGAATAAGTCACCTACCGTTGGTTCACCAAAAAAATGGCACCGGCTAATGAGATTAAGAAGGTGATCGCTTAGATAGGAGCGGCTGAGGGCGGACTTAACTTAAAAAGGAAGCAGTTAACAGCGGCCAACGACACCAACTCCAGATGCTGATATAGCACTGGGCCGGATGTTCTTATGAGTTAACAGGGGTCAGCAAAATGCAATATAACACCAGCCACAGATGCTGATATACTTAGCTTTGGGCCGGATGCGGCCGTTGTGAAAAGCACACAATAGCTTAGGTACTTTTGATCAATCTTTTGTAAATTCAGTTTTTAATCCGGCTTTTACTGAGGCACATCGGCCCAGCTACTTCGCGCATAAATTACCTCACTCGCTACAGCATATCGGCCTAATGTTTTAAAAATAATAAAAAATAATAATATATTCCAAATTAAGTCTTATAGCGAAAATTCGCGAGGACTTCTTATTTAAATCTTAATTTATATGTATGTCCTAAAAATATAATATAAATTTAGAAATGGGTTGGTTTGGCACGTAAAAATAATTGACCAAACAGAGGACATTCAATCTCTGGGCATTTTACTATTAATATTAACAATTACAATTGTTGCTCAATTTTCCCTCACTTTTTATGTTAAACACAATAAAATTATTTAAAGAAGATACATTAACAAAGCTATCAATCTGCAAAATAAATTGTATATATATATATATATTACATTATGAAAATACTCAAAAAAATGTAAAACAAAGGATCACCCAATACTAGGTCCATCTACTAGGTCTAGTATCCAGACATTAATGTAGCAAACGATAACATTCATTGGAGCTATGAATAAAATATTATTGTCCACTTAAAATAATAACACAAATGGAGTGGCATGAAATTGTCACCCATTTTAAAGAAATAAGATCAAAATTTGATAAATTATATAAATGTCTAACGTCAAATAGAGATACAGCAAAATACAGTAAGCAAACACGCAAAAATATTAGTAAAGCGTTTAAATGAAGCACGAACATTAATATATGACCATAGAGAAAGATTAACCAACCAAAGGTCAAATTTCGATTACATTTTGTTGCGATAGAACCAATGTATAATTTGGATATATCGATTCCAACTATACTGCTTACAGCTTTTATAATCGAAAAAGCTGAACACCTGTCATGGTGGTTCTATTCTAAAGCAAACAACAGAGTAAAAGAGTTCAAACCTATTACGATGGAAGATACTTCTGCCGCCTCAAGGGCTTGCATAAAAGAAATTGTGCAGGCCATATCAGATTTAGATGGAAAGAAAATCCATCTATAAATATTTATTACTGTAATAAAATTGATTAACCTAACAAAAGGTTCATACGAAGTCATTTCAATCTACGTAATGAAATCCAAAATTGTTAGTTCAACTCTTTATAAAATACAAGATGAAACCGCAGACTACGATTGTCGGTGATACATCGGATGTTGTAAAGGCAAAAATGGCTAATGTCTATCAATAAAGTAAAACAGCCACACAATTCGCAAATGAAATCGGTAATTTACGAAAACTGTTGGAATCTTCGTATATCGATGAAGGACTAAGGGCAGAACATACTTTTCAGTACCAAAGAAGCCATTTCAATCATTATCACAAATTGTGAGCATGGTAAACTAAAAACAACACTTGAGGCAGGCACATTCAAAACGATGAATGAAGCCATCACAAAATATATCCATTGCAGTACAGAAATGACCGGCAAGTTCGGTATTATAAACCCAGTTCGGTATTATAATAAGGATACAACCGCCGAGGTAATAACTATCGTAGTATTTACCGAGGCAGAGCAAATTACCATGATTACAATAATAGAGGACGTGAAAGAGGTAAAAACCACTAAAACGAAGATTACAATAATAAAAACAACGCCTTAAATAATCATAATAATAACATAAACAGACACAACGGTAATATCTATCATGCCCAAGTACTACGGAAAACTACCAGGCGCTCTTGAGTACTCAAGCACAGTAAAAACAATTAATTTCAATTTAAAATCAGTATAAAAAAACAACACACAGGTAGAATATTCACATTGTGAATAGATACAGGAGCTGACATTTCATTCATTAAAGAAAACTCAGACGATTTCAATGAAATAGACCATAGTAACACAACACAGATAACAGTGAGAGTTCTAGTCGGGAGCTTCCGACTACGGAATACCCTATACACTCTTATTTCAACAACATTGTTTTGCGGCCGTCTCTACTCAACAGCCACACCACCAACAAAAAAAATATGAAAATAGTTTTCCCGATAAGGGTCGAACTCGCGCAGACCGCACCACTTGCCACAGCCTCTACTAAACAAGCACACCAATTATCGAGCCTTATTGAGTAAAAAATGAATTAAAATAGCAGCACAGAAAACAATCGCAATTGCAATGCTGTTGATAGAATTCGAAGCAGACGCGCTTGAATGTGTGTGTATGTATATGCATACAGAATTCTTAAATTTTGCGCTGGCTGCCGCAAATATGTAGGCACTCAAGCCACATAATTTCAGTGTGTTTCTTCACCGATCTTATTAAAATTTTCTACAGTATATCTTATTGTACCATAGAATATTTATGTACTTTTAAAAAATCAATTGTGTTAAAATTGTGTCTTAAATTGGTATGCAGCAAATATCAGTTTATTTCCTTGATTTATAAGCCTTTTCGAGGTAGCGGGGAGGTGGCGATGGGTACAAAATTAAAGTCACTTGATAAAGATATATATATATAAATATTTATTTATTTATTTATTAATGGTCGACAGATCGAGTGTCTTCCTTATCTTCATCATCATCACCGACCGATGGAGGTGTTTTATTTGCCAGTCCGACCGGCTGTGCCCCTTTTCACAGCTAATTTTGTCAGTGACGCTCTGAGAGCCTACACCTAAGCAGAAGGTTGTAAGTAGGAAAAAGGTGTTTTTAAGTAAAATTAAAAATAATCTTATCTCTAAATATAATAATAGGGAAAAAGAAAGAAGGAAGATTGTTAAAATACTAAAGCAATGTAAGTTAGATAAAGAGTGTTAAGTAGATAGGACAAAGAGAGAAGTAAGGGGAAATCACCGGGTCGGTGAACATTTTTTAGCCTGTCCGGCAAGCTATGCCCCTGCTCATAGCTGGGAATGGTCAGCGATTTCCCGAAGGTATCCTGAAAGCAACGATTTTATTAGGGGTAGAAAAAGTTCGTTAGAGAAAACGTGATGCAAACTATTATAATTTTTACATAGCACGCGAAATGGATTCTGCATAGCGTCGGCTATTGTGCACGTAGATAGGAATAAGGGGCTATATTTTCTGGTTGGTCTAGATGGAACAGAGAATTGAAGACGACCTAGCAGAAAAGGAAAATCTATGTCGCCAATAATCAACTTATGTAGAAGGATAACACCGAGAATTGTCCTACGGTTGGTTAACGACGGAAGGTTGAGAAGAAGCAGATTGCTGGAGTAGGATGGCAACCGAAGATTAGGGTCCCAATTTAAACCTCGTAAGGCAAAAAGCAGAAATTGCTTCTGAACAGATTTAATGCGATCCTGGCTATTATTATACTACGGAAGCCAGATGCAAGTGCAGTATTCAAGGATGGGGCGAACAAGAGAGATGTACAGAAGTTTTGTTACAAAAGGATCGTTAAACACTTTAGACCATCGTTTAATGAATCTAATCCGCCAAGATCGTTAACTGTTAGAAAACGATGCAACCTCAGTACACAAAATGCATTCATATATCAACAGAAATTTTGAGTAGGTCGTGATCTGCGCTAAAAAACTAAGAAAATTGTTTCTTTGCCAGCCAGAGACTTTGCCAGAGCAGTGGATAACAACACATTCAAATATGCTGTTATGTATGTATATTCACACGCATACAAACATAATTGCTTGCACGGCCCTCATAGAGCCGATGCTGAGAGCAAATTCTATTTTTAGCTTTTTCGTTCTCTCGGCTGTGAGAGCGCAGTGCTACAGATTTCGTTTTCGTTCTCAATTTTCAAAAAATCAAGCTGCATAGTAGCATTTTGTTGTATGGCGTTACTCATCTTAGTGTTTATATTGTCTTTGATAGGGTGTAGAACGATTAAATGTCATAAACATACACTTTGAACAATTTAGATGCAATTGATTGGCCGAACACCAAAGTTGCATAGCGTTCAAATCGTCTTGTAGACGAGAATGATGTAGGGGATTATTGTATGATAGAAAAAGTTTGACATCGTCCGCATACATGAGTACACGGGCATGTGATATAACAGAGTAAAGAGTAAAGGTCCAAGATGACTACCTTGAGGAACACCAGAAGTGACGTGAACCCGTTTAGAGGTAGTTAGCCTCAGCATTACTCTTTGGGTCCTACCTTTTAAATAAGAATTAATCCAAAGCAAAAGAGACGGAGGGAAACCTATTCGGTCACGTTTAAAAAGTGAAATGTCATGGTGCACAGAGTCAAACGCCTTACTGAAGTCGGTGTAACTGACATCAGTTTGCATTTTCGAAAGGAAAGCATCATTTACCAAGGAAGTAAATTCAAGCAGATTGGTCGTGGTTGACCGATTCTTTACGAATCCATGTTGAACAGGGGAAACAACTGATTTGCAGAAATGCTGCAAATTGGAAGTGATTAGTTTTTCAAATAATTTAGGAATAGCGGACAGTTTTGCAATGCCCCTGTAATTTTGTATATCAGACTTCCCACCTTTCTTGTGAAGAGGAATGATATAAGATTATTTCCAAAAAGATGGAAAGACAGAAGTTTCAAGGGATAGATTAAAAAGCGTTAGCAATGGATAAAGAAGGAAAGAACTACACTAATTGAGTAGACAACTAGGAATATTGTCCGGCCCAGGAGAGTAAGAAGATTTTAAAGAGTTTATAACTAACAGAAGAGAGGAGTGTTTTAATAATGGGAATAGGTATAGAACTAGCGGAAGAAATAGTATAAGAGTAAGAATTAGTATGAGGACAGACTTAGTAAGAGTAAGTTGACTGGAAGAAATTAGCAAAGAGGTTAGCAGAATCAGTGTCATTGCTAGCTTTATCCATCCTAAGAGAGAAAGAAGATGACAAACTTGAAGATTTACGCTTCAAGTTTACAAAATTATAAAACTGTCTCGGATTTTGGGCGAATTGCCATTTACAACGAGTTAGATAATTCTTAAGCATTGAGATTTAAGAAGAAAGAAGTTCGACTTGGCTATGGAAGCCATGGACTATGGACTTGGCTATTTAGCAAAGTCTGTACACGAACCAGACTTTTTAAACTTTTTAAAATATTTGGATTTTACATTTTTTAGATGTGATAATCTTGCAGTAAACCAGGGTGGTTTTGAAAAAGTAGTCGAACGTATTGACTTAAGAATACACTCATCTAAGAAGGAGCTTAGGGTGATATAAAAAAAATTAATGGCAGTATTTATATCAACAGAGTCATATAAGAAAGACCGATCGGTTGCATAAATAAGCTGATTCAGCAAAGAATAATTGCCTATGCGGAAGCAACAGCGGGGATTATTGGCTAATGAGCACGAAGTGAAAGGATTACAATTAAGCATTGCAATCTCTAAAGTAGGATGATAGACATCCTCAGGAAGAGATAAAGGAGAGGACCTAGACACATTAGAAATAAGGTAGTCGTTAACAAATACAAGGTCAAGTGTTCTATTCAAATGATTAGAAATTGAATTGATTTGAAACAACGAAAGATCAAGCATGCAGTCTATAAAATCGTGCTGTGCTGAAGGCACTAGATAATTTTCAACAGTGAATAATGACCAGGAGATATTCGGCAAATTAAAATCACCCAACACCATAAATAGGTCATTATCACGCACGTGTGAAGAAACTTCTTTAATACAAGTAATATGTTTCATATAAACTTGAATATCAGAAGAAGGTGGGACATATGAGCATGTTACATAGAAATTCCGTGTAGGAAAAGACACCTTAACTGAGATAATCTCAGCGACAGTAGGCGTTCTAAAACAGAAAAGTTCTGACTGGAGAGTGGCTTTAACGGCAATTAACACCCCACCACCTCGAGTCGGCCGATCATTTCTATACAAAATAAAGTTATTCGATAAAACCTCAAAATCAGATATGGTTGAGTTTAACCATGTTTCTGAAAATGCTATTATATCCGAAACGAAGGAAGTGCTGGCCATGAAAAGATTTTTAAGCTTTGAAATGAGACCTCTAACATTCTGATAATGAATAAAGATTTTGTCAGAAAATGAAGCTAGTTTTTTGGGGCAGAAATGGTACCCTGTATTGAAGGGACTGGAAGGGTGAAGTTTGAAGTGCCGCAAATACTTGAAAGTTTCGAACTAACCAGATAGTTTTTAAATTTTTCTGAGTTCTCCCGAGCCAAGCCGCGAACATTCTTAGATTCAAACACATCCGAAACACTTTGCGTGATGTTCTTGCCGAATATACTTTGTAATTCAAGCTAGACTATTCATCCATGGGCTAAACAGCAATAAAACGGAGCATTTCCTCGGTGATATTGCGGGTATTTGATCCGATTGGCCTGTTAAGCCCTTTAATAATCAAGGCAAAAATCCTACTCTAAAAGCTCCTGCTTCACAAGGCAGACTGGGATGAATCTAAGAGTTTGATTCAGTTGCACCGAATAAAGATACTACAATATGTGTTTACAAAGCCAACTTCGCCGATCGTGAACAGAAAATGCTGAATGGCGCCATGTACCTACAAAGCTAAACCCATCAGATATTGTTTCAAGAAGCTGCATTGTTGATGAATTACTTGCGTCGATGTGGTTCGGTGGCCGGTTAACTAGTATCTGATGTTAGATGAGATGCGAAATCTAGAAGTTCACAAAACAGCTGCTGGAGCAGCAGCTATGATAGACCGCCCAGATATCTTGGAAACCATCGATCGCTGCTGAGGGTGTTTGCTTATGTGTTGCGCTTTATTAAAAAATGTTAAAATCGGTATTCGATCAGAAAGATGCTTCTGAGAATAAAAAGAGTGGATTGAAGCTTGTAGAGTCTCAATCCATTTATATATGAGTATAATGGATCTTTGTGCTCTATACCGTTGTTCAGAGTAGGGGTACGACTAGCAAATGCTTCTCATTCACAATTCGCTATAAGCTTTATTAGATACCCGCACTTGTAGGATTACCATTCTGGTCCAAGAGAAGTTGTGAGTCTTCTTCATTAGCGACTTTGGCTAATTAACGCTCAACAGGTCTGTCGTCAGGCAGTAAGAACATGCATCCGTTTTTAAATGCAAACCTCATTTGCTAATTCAAATTATGAAAATTAACCAGCAGGTCGACTCTGAGCGTTTCGCCCATTTTCTATATCTGGTGTCGATTTTTGTAGACCAATTAGCACGACCTTTCGAATGCGTTCAAGGCCTACGTATAAGTCGTATATAGCCCACAAACTAGTATCTGCTTATCTACTAATACAGTTTTAACGGCCGTCAAGGAGACCCACAGACCGACCACTGCGACAACGCGGCGAGCTTCGTAGGAGCAAGTCGCCAGCTCCTGGAGTTTCGAGCTCGAATCGAGGAAGAGCCGGACGTAATTTGCGAATTCGCATCAAAAAACGGATGCGAATTTGCGTTCATAGGGATTAGTTATATAAGAGGCAAGAAGCCGCCAATGTTACAAGTAGCAATTGTATTAGTTATATAAGAGGCAAGGAGCCGCAGTGTATTAATTATATTATAATCATCAATTTATTAGTGAGTAAAGAGGCAAGGAGCCACAAAAGTTATAAGAGCGAATTTGAATTTAACCGCCGGCTACCACTGCAACCGTGCGTTGTTGATCGGTTGCTCAACACCGCATTCGAAAGTGCAACTCCAATTCGGCGGCGAAGAGCGAAAGCTCCGAGGCGAAGTTACGAAAGCTCGCGGCGGAGTTAAGCGGCCGAGGCAAGCGCATGGCTTGCCGGCGATCGCGCCGGGACTTTGGAACGAACGCTAAGGATGAGTAGACGTGCATTGTGAGAGGAGGAAGGTCATAGAGTGTACAGCGGAGCGCTAGGGCTCCAGAAGACGCGGCAGGGCTTAGCTCGTGAGGTACTATAAAGTACAAATAAGCGAGGAGGAATAAAGCACATTTGTTATAATTATCGAGAAGAACCCGTATAATTCTTTGTTTTCTGGTAACCTGGCTTACCTTAACATCGGAATTGACCGGCGTTCGACCTAACCTCGATCAGGAGCATGTGGTACGAGATTGTGGCCCCGGGGTGGGCATTACCGGTTGGTGTTTCGATAGAGTAGTGGTACGAGGCCACGGCCCGATAGAGCGTTTTGGTAGTGGAGCCAGGGCCCGCTAGTTTAGTTGGTACCAGGCCACCGCCCGGTAGTGTCGGCGTGCAGAAATAGAGCTAGGCTTGGTCTGGTCAGGATACTCACCCCCTTCCCCCTTAAGCCCTCCCTCCCAGCGCAATTATAAATATCTTGTAACTCGCTAGACCTGGTCAGACTGAGAGTTATACCCCGGCCAGTAGCATCTTTACAAGTCTTTACAAATACCTACTCCTACGGACGGTACCCAGCCTGCTGCTAACGGCCGAAGAGCCGCAGACGTCTCTTGCCGCAGTGGAAGCCGTCCTCCATTTCAGGCCCCTGGGAGTAAAAAACGAGGACCCAAGCGATGGCGAGGCTCTAACGCCAGGCCACCTACTGGTGAAAGGCCCATAAAGGACTCTACCGGCAGAGAGGACCACGTACAATCGGGGTATCACCTGTTTAATTCGACAGTAAGCCGTCTCGTTGCTCCAGCAACAATTATAGCGGCGATGGACAAAGCAATATTCTCGGAATCCAAGCGCGGCCCAAGTGGCCCCATCGCCTGTCAAATATCGCCGTGAGGAGCTGGTGGTCGTCGTCAAAGACAATCTTCCGCCCCAGCAGTGGATGGTCGGCAGGGCGACGGTGGTCCATACAAGAGAGGACGGCGTCGTTAGCGTGGCTAAACTGAGCACGGCCAGTGGCAGAAGCTTTAAAAGGCCAATTCATAAATTGGCTCGGCTACATATCTAATGAAGCCCCCAAGTAATAAAAAGGTTTAAAATGTTCAAATCTACAGTCACTTAGGCTTAGGGCGGAAAAGCTGCAGACGACTCTTGTAGCTGTGTGCCGTCCTCAGTTCCAGACCCTTACGAACAATAAGAAAGAGCTACGCGATGGCGAGGTTCTTACACCCAAGGAAGTCTCGGCCGGCAGACCAAGTGGCTCCATCGCCTGCCAAACGTCATCGTGGGAGATCGGTAGTCATCACCGAGTACAATCTGGCCGATCAGCAAAATTTGTCTCGCTTCACCATTGTAGCTTAATTTAGGTTAAGGAAGTTTATGATAGTCAATTATCTAATTATAACTAAATCGAAACCGATTCTACATTCACCAGTTTTAAAATATAAATATATAACTCATAAATTTTTCATAGGTATATGAAAATAACTTCAGATTCATCGAAATCAAAGATTCGGTGAGTTAAGTTTCGAATTCAAATTAATTTTCCAGGATCTTTTGAAAAACATATGATACATATTTCACATTTTTGGAACATCGAAGATTCTACAGAAAACACAAGAAAACAAAGATATTTTTAGGAAAGTATTTGGTTTTCTCCTTCAACCATTTTTGTAAAACTCAATTTAAAAACTTAAAGAATTTTTGTTTCAGCGATTTTTACAAATTCCACCCGCAACTGTGGTAAATTGGAGGAAAACAGTTGTATAAAAGCATTTTACTAAGTAAAAATATGTTATACACTTTTTTTTTGTAAATTCCCCACTCTTGGATGGAATTGGCTGTCAAAAGTATAATGATTAAAAAATTTTTCTTTGGCATTCGCTTTAGATGTTCAAATATAAATAAATAATTTCAATTTGGACGTTGAGTTCGAGATGGTATTGATGAGAGCTGATAAGATATATAATTACACATGCCAGATGGATGATTAAAATCTGCTCAATTTTTTTTTTAATGTTTGCTATTCAAACATTTAGTACTTACTAGCGGGTATTTCGTGGTCTTGGACATGGCAAGTTTTATGCTTCAACTGTTATGGATAACTTCTAGCCATCCAAGAAGATCAAAATTAGCATTAGATAGGCTGGCATTAAGCTTTTGTAATTTTGCGAGCATGGCCGGCCCATTAAATTTCCACACATGCCAACACCTAGGTATCCTTAACAACAATAACGAGCTAAATTGCAAGAATTTCGCATAAACGAGGCAATCTCTTTGATCAAAAGGGAAGAAAAAAAACCAAAGTTTGACAAGAACTTAATTTGTGCGCACTGTCACCATTGCGAAAACATACACACACATACATTTGAAAAAATTATAGACATCATTGAGAGATTTTTGAGAACACTGAAAGTAGGCCTAAACAGTTTCATGAACTGGGAACGAAATAATAAACGGCGTTACTATTTAAGCTCACAAAGCATATGACTGTCTTTATCTCTTGCTCTCTTAACAACTGAGCAAGTTGAAAATTCGAAAAGAAACGAAATTGAGGTGGACCAAAACGAAAGAAAATCAATGGCTACCAACATTTGTTTAAGCTGTCCCAGCTTTATGTTGGATGGTTGGTCATTGCATATAATAGGCGAAGCCTAAAACTTGCCACGTCAAAGACCGTGGAATACCCACTAGTACATAATGAACTTTAGAATGGCAAACATTTTTAAAAACATATTTTTGCATTCTACAGTCTAACCAGCCTCCTTCGCGGAATGCAGCTTTGATGTTATTTGACACACTAAGCCGTGTTCCCATCTTTTCTGAATGGCGAACTTTTTAAGGTTTTCACTGGCAAACATATAAATAATACATTTTTTTAAAATTCTATTATTCATATGTTGTTTCAAGGCCCAACAACCAATGCGATCAAATGATGCAGCAATCTACAACTACTTGTCTGCATATCATATATAGGAGTCCATGAGAACAGTCCGTGAACTGACTGCACTACATCTTTAACAACAGGAGCGTTAGCCGCAGACTAAGCTCTACGTAATTCGACATGACTGCTTGAAAATTTCTGGGTGCTGGGTCTGGGAAAATTAGGTAACAGACAATCTGAGTCAAACTTCGCTCTAATTGTACAGAGCTCCACTGTAGGCTTCCAAATATATAGCCTCAGCTTCAAGCATTATTATTACTGGTAGATTTAGGTAAAAGATGGATGAAAAATTAGTTAAAATACTTGGACGGGTTAACTTCGGCATATATCAACTTGTATAAATAAACAATGCAATAATTATAATCTTAAGGATGCTTGTTTTTATACATGTTATAGTTCTTATAACAATATTCCCAAATTATTTATTGTCTATTAATTCTTAGTTCCAATGTTAACATACGTTCCTATTTATTTGTTATCATTTTTTTTCGTGCTGGTACTATTTACTGAAAACTCAATTACAGTTGTCGCACGATGTATCGATATTTCGTATTAATCGAACGTTGCTGTCATCTCAGAATTTTTGTGGCATCCCTATTTATAGTTACATTTTCCAAGCTGAAATGAAAATTGAGATAGAACCGTATTTCGAATAGTTAAAGAAATTAACAATGGTTTCTATGCAATTCGTGTTGCAACCACTTCCAGGAACTGATGAACAATTCATTGAAAGGTAATAACACTATAAATATTAAAAAATTGATTTCATAAATACATATGTACTTATTATTGATCATCTGCACATGTTAAACACATGTATGTATACATATCGGTTTAACTTAATAATAAAAAAGTATATTAAAATTATGTGTATAATATCTTTATATTCATATGAACATATATGAATATTTTGGGACTTAAAGTATTTCTTATAATGTATTAAATGATTATGTTGTAAGCTCTTATGTATTTGTGTATAAACATATATGTGCATACATAAGCATTTAAGTTTACTTTGTATGTAACCCTGATATGTATATTTATGTCCACACAGGAACGTACAAAATATGAAGACGGTCTTTTTCTAAATTGATACGTTATTGTATTTTCTAACGCATAGGTATGCGTTCCCATATGTATTTGCATATTTCATTGCACCGCGGCACAAGCAGCATGCATAATAAAAACTGTATATATGCAGATAGATACTTATCAGTATGCAGGTGTAATTTAATTTGTAGTTTGTTAATATTTTCGAGTGAGTTTCTAATAACAACTGCACTATTTAGCTATGCTAAACTCAATGCAAGCTTACGAATTTCATTGGGCTTACAATTTTTTTTTTTTTTTTTGATATTTTTGTATTGATATTTTGGTAATTATATTAATTAAATATTAATTAAGTTTGAATATCTTAAATTTTCATAGAAAATTGTGCAATTCTACACTATTTATTTCGATAATAGTTAAGTTCATCCCCCTTTTTTTTTGTTTATTTTTGCATTATTTTGAGTGTGGAAGTCAAATCAGTCTTACAAGGAATATAGATTTTCTATTATCTGACATGCGAGAAAGAACTTAATGCCATGTTTATGTCTTTATTTTTAACTCTTAATATTTTATTGTTGCCGGCAAAAATAGATATAATAAAATACTTGTATCAATCAAAACATAACATTTATTTGGTTAAAACTATATCTAGACATGATTTTGATGGTTATTCAACAAATGTTCACGAATTTTTAATTTAGAATACGAGAAGTCTCTGATAAAGTAAACCGCTTCGGTTCTGGGACTCATAGAATATTTGAGCAATTGAAAATACCAGTAAGGGAGGTGGTAATTGGACCTAATCATATTGGAGTACTTCTGGAAGATGGAAAAGCGTTCCGGGTCGCCTTCTCTATCAATTCTGAAAAGCTTGATTTGACTAAATCTGACAATAAGTGGTATGTTATATCATCCATGTAAATTTATGATAATGATTATGCTTGTTCAAAGTACTCCATCTGGTGGAGTTGCAGCAGCAAATGCTCCAAAGGCACCGTCATCTTCTCGGCCTATGGCTCGCTCTCGAGCTCGGCTTCTGCGAGCAACAGGTAGGACCAGCTCAAGTGGACAAGGCTCCGGATCTAGAAGTACAGGTGTAATAATTGGAGGTAGCTCCTCTAATCGACCCCTAGTAACAGTGCCAGCCACCTATGTGCCTGAGGAGCTTATATCTCAAGCAGAAGTGGTATTACAAGGCAAGAGTAGGAATCTAATTATAAGAGAACTTCAGGTATTTAAGAAACTTAAATATATTTTAAAATTCCCAGTTTTTCTAAACATTTAAAATTATAGCGCACAAATCTTGATGTGAACTTAGCTGTGAATAATTTGCTTTCCCGAGATGATGAAGAGGCAGAAGATACAGAAGAGGGTGGAGACAACTATGTTCCAGAAGACCTAATTTCACTATTGGACAATGGATTTTCCGGTGACAATAATAGCGTCATAATCGATCCATCAGACGGCCTTTTCTCAGAGGAAATATTTAGTAATTATTCGAGCATTAGAAAGTAAGTTCTGTCAATAATACATATTTGCAAGTATTTTTGTTATCTTTAATAACGCCATCGGTAATCTTTTGTACTTAACTTGACGACTTGTTAATACCATAAGTCGTAAAACACAAACAAATGAGTAACGTATATCGGGTTTAATAACTATAAACATCCTATGAATAACTCTTTTTCTAGTCTACTTTTCGATCGAATTCGTAGCGAACGAAACAACGCAAGCTCGAGTAGCGCAGATAATAACCAGTCTAATAGAACATCGGCATCTTCCACCGGTGTTATAGCAGGAAATGCCAGTCTTTCAGCTCAGATAACTTCTGCCAATGCTGATCGCGAAGCATTTAGCCGCTGGCGTGATCGTCAGTACTATGGCCCCCGCCGTTGGATTAGTAAAGATGAATACACGTGGGATAAAGATACTGGTTAGTAAAAAAAAAATTTTAAAAAAGCAATAAAAACAATACAATAACAATACTTTTTTGTAGATCCCAAAAAGAAAGAACCCTCTTCAATGCCCTCGCCAATATGGATATCAGAAGAATTGCAACCATGGCCTGATAAAGTTTTCATTCGATTTAAGACTATTGGAGCGTTGTATTCCGAATTTATTGCGCTCTCAGAAAATGGAGAATTGCATCAATGGCGCTGGTCGGACTTGGAGCCCTACAAATCAGATGTAAGATTAAATATATAAATACGACTGCTTATTTTTAAAATTCTATAACAAATTTGCGTGAGAATTGTGTAAATCGCGACTTTAGCCTCACGCTAATTGGTAATATACGTATTGCAAGCAAACTCGAATGACAAAGGGATGGTACTCATCTTGTTTTACCCTGAACCCATTAAAAATGTGTAAAAAGTGCTAGAATCTATTTGTGCAAACGTATGTAACAGGCAGAAGGAAGTATCCCCAACCCCATAAAGTATATATATTCTTGATCAGCGTCAATAGCTGAGTCGATCTAGCCATGTCCGTTCGTCTGTCAGAGTTACCAAATTTGACATGTAGTTTCTTGAATATTATATATGTTTATACCAAGTATCAATAAACGTGTAGCGCCATCTGCATTTGGTGTTTATAGAAGAGGGTTTGGGGTATCCCCTGATCGGGATCTCCCGACAAGAGCCTCATGTTTTTTTTATAACTGCTAAGGCAAACGAGCTCGTTAGGTGTTGGTAGAAGAGGGTTCAGGGTAGCCGTCGGGAACTCCTGACTTAAGCCGCTTGTGTATAATTTTATGCAAAAAAATAATAACCGGGCCGGAAAAGTATAATTTTAAATGCTCGGTCAAATCTTGATTTTAGGCTTACATACGAAAAATGCATTTATTTTTCATTTCATTTTCTCCTTATTCTATAGACGGACAATGTTTATCATCCAAAAACCTTGACACTTAACATTACTGAAAAAGTGGAGCTTATTTCAGCAAATTTTATAAGATGTTCTATAGTAACTGAGTCAAATCGAGTAGCCACTTGGATGGACGAACAACTGGGATATCTCGGAGCTAAATTAGAGCACGCAGCTACAGCTTTTAATGAGTTCAACATGGATCCTATTACAACAATACATGTTTGCTCGTTATACACAGCCGTTAGAACCGATAATAATAATATTTATTGGTGGGGAGTTCTCCCATTCGATCAACGCCGCTACTTATGGGATAAATTTCGAACAAAAACAAAAAAACCATTTAAAATGATTGTGGCTGATATTAACGTGGGATCACAAGTTGTTATGAAAAAGTGTCCTATTTACCAAACAGGATCAATTGGTTTTACCTGCACCAATGGTGTACCCAAAGTTGGACAGTTATTAAACTCTGTGTGGGATTTCGCAGACGTTTGCCGGATGAAAATCTTAAATGTTGGTTCAACTTTAGGATCCGATAAATGTCAGACGACTGGAACGATTGCTAATGATAAGGATATTTCTAAGACAGCACCTATACAAGCTACAAGTTCTAACAAGAGTGGACAAATAAGTTCAACAAGTAAAGAGTCAACTGATCGTATTGACATGCCTCCACCGCCTTCGCCAGCGTCTAGCACTTGTAGTGATACCGGCAGTGTTACTTCACACAAGCGCACTAAAAGAATGACTGCTAAAGAAGATGGTAACAGTTGCCAAGAGGGCAGAAAAGATGAGGAACTATGGCAACTTAAAGACGTTGTCTTCGTAGAGGACAAAGTGGGCCCGGTTGGAAAAGTTCTTAAGGTTGATGGCGACTATGTTGCGGTCCGATTTCCACCATTAAGCTGCGTCGGTGGTGCTAGCGGCTTAGCCAGTAAAGATGATGGAAAAGAGGATGACTGGCAACAGTGCCGTCTATTGCGACGCGAAGATGTCCAAGTCTATCGAACTGCAGTTTCGTCGCGAGGACCAGATTGGTTACAAAAACAACCAAAGAAAATAAATATTGGTGCCGATCCAGCGAGCGCTCAGCTTCTTACAATAGCGGTTGATACCCGTGGTATTCATGTGATTAAAAAGGTGTTCGGGAAAATACATTATAGCCTTTATAACTTATACAACAGCAAGCAAGAACAAAACTGCCAATTTCCCACAGACTGTGCATCATTTATAGGCGCGTCTACCAATAACATTACAATGGCCTGCAATAATGATTGCAACGGTAACAGCAGTACAATTGTGTTGAGAGATGGCAATGGAGCACTTTATCCACTGGCTAAGGACTGTATCGGCTCAATAAAAGACCCTCAGTGGTTCGATTTGCCGCCAGTTAGATCTGTTACTATGGCCACAATATCGCTCCCGCCGTCAGTATCTTGCATTAATCTTAAGTCAAAAGTTTGCATGACTGCACTGCTTTTTGAAACCCAAAAACTTATGCCACATATACTGAGATGTGATGTTAAAAACTGCATAGCTGTCTTGATGCGACTTGAAAAAGAAGATCGCAAAGATACGATTTCTGTTGTTGAAGAACGTTGCGATGGTAACCGGAACATATTTCATGCCTGTGTAGTGATGTGTGCTCCAACATCTAACAAGGACACACAACATTTATCAGACCTTACCAACAGTAGCTCAGAAAAAAAAACTGCCACTTCTGGAGTTACAATGCCACGTGCAGGACCGTCTTTATCATACGGCAGCGCATTTGGAAATGGGAACAATTTAAACGAGAATTCTAGCTTCGCTACGGTCCCAGGTGGCATCAGTACATCAACTACTGCATCATTAAACAGAGAAACCCGAATAAGTCTTCGTGACATGATGCATCGACTTATTAATACAGAACAGGCAGAGCAGAATAGTCAATCAGCGACAAGTGCAGGGGAGGATCATGCCTATATTCCATTACCCTGGTCCCTTGAATCAGGAACGGCTAGCAACCTTAGCACAACCGGAGCTCAAAATGTAGCGGATATGGTTGAAGAAGATGTTTTGAAAATATTGCCGTCGTCGTCCCAAAACATTAGTGTATCAAACAGTAAAATGGGAACTCCAAATTATACATTGGACCTATTACAACGACGTGAACACGCCATTCTGATCCTTCAACATATGTGTGCCAGTGTTGCTATGCGACCTTACCTTTACCAAATGCTAAGCGCCAAGGATGGTCAAGGTCAAACCGCATTCATGCTTGCTGTTTCATGTCGCGCTTACGAAGCTGGTATAATAATATTAAATACAATTCTTAGTGTTTCTGATCATGACACGCATCTTAAGGAAGCAATGATTTTCCCCAGTGGGTCGCCAGCTGATCAATCCCCTCTTCATGTTATTTGCTATAACGATACATGCTCCTTCACTTGGACAGGTGCAGATCATATAAACCAAAACATATTTGAGTGTAAGACTTGCGGCTTAACTGGTTCTCTATGTTGCTGCACTGAATGCGCTCGTGTCTGTCACAAGGGGCACGACTGCAAACTTAAACGCACGGCGCCGACAGCTTACTGTGACTGCTGGGAGAAGTGCAAATGTAAAGCACTTATTGCAGGAAATCTAACTAAGCGGTTTGCATTACTCTGCAAACTTGTATCTTGCACTGATTTGGTCACAAAATTTAACTCAAAGGGTGAATCCATATTGCTATTTCTCATTCAGACTGTGGGGCGGCAGATAGTCGAGCAAAGGCAATACCGCTTCAATGTAAGAGTGCGTAATGTAGGTAACACAGGAAATGCAAGTGGAAGCAACACAGTCATAACGAATAGAAAATCTTCATCTCTAGACATCGATAGTGACATGCCTGACCATGATCTCGAGCCACCTAAATTTGCCAGAAAAGCTTTAGAACGTCTTTTGATTGACTGGCAAGCGGTTCGTTCAATGATTATGAGCGGCGCAGAAATAAATGAAGCTAATATAAATATACACGGAAATGTTGGCGAAGGAGGTAACTCTGAAAGTTTCAATGTTTTTATGCAATCTCAGCATGGTTCCACACTACTGGACAAGTTTACTCACAGCTTGATAGTAAAATGCACAAGCGATCATTTAGATACCTTGCTGCTGACGCTCGTGCGGGAGTTGCAAAATGTAGTTGTTGTTGAACGATGTAAAGAAGCAGAGGAAGTTGCACGACGTTTTGTACGGTCTGTGGCGCGTGTGTTTGTAATTTTTAATTTGGAGAAACAACCAAACCCAGAGAAACGAAAGAGTCACACTTCATGCAACAAATATGTTCAAAGTTGTGTTAAGGTGTTTCAGACGCTGCACAAAATCTCAATTGAGGAGTTGTGCGAGGTATCTGAAGCCTTGATAGCACCAGTAAGACTTGGTGTCGTGCGACCTACAGCTCCGTTTACAATGTCTTCATCAAATTTGGATGTAAGTTAATTAAATATTTTCCATGCCAATTAACCAACCTGTATTGATATATATTTTTTAGAATTCAGATGATTTGTTTAGCGTAGAGCCACTGGCACCTTCTAATGTTGAGTCAACTGCTGAGCAGATCGTAGTACATAACGTTATCAATGTGCAAAATCCAAACTTTAATGTTCAACAAAATTATGATGTGGTTGCTATGGACAGTGAGTACCTAAATATTTTCAATGTGAATAATATCAAGATTCAGAGAATTCAAATTTAGCGCTTAGAGATGCTTCTGAATCAGAAGAAATTCCAAACCGTGAATCTAATTTGAGTAGCCATGATGATGATTTGATAGAGAACCAGCGGAATGAAGAAGGAATGCAGGATGATGAAAGTGATAACGATTTCACATTTAATGACGCCGAAACGGAATCTGATTCGGATGACAATCAAAGCAATCAAGATGCACAAAGGAGCGCTCAAACAGGTGCAACTGTTGGTTCTGAAACAGGTATTATATACGTTAATTCTTTGTTTATATTGTAGACTATGCTCAAAAAAAAGTATATCGCAAAGCACTGATGAAGCCCTAAAGGCGTTAAAGTCCTTTAACGATCTGATAGATCAAAAAGAAATTAGGTTTGCATAGCATTTTTAGGAGGCGCCCTCTTCTATCATCAGCGCAGGCTTTGCTACCCGACAAAGCGAGTCGGCCAAGGCGATCTTGTATATATTTTTTCCTGTTATGTATGAGTGGCCACAAGATCGAATTGTTTGACCAGTTTGTCATTATCTGGGAGGTGGGTATGACCATCTCCTAAAGATATTTGTGGCAGTTGTAAAAATACATTATAGTGGCTGATTTCGTTCAAACCACTTGGTTGCTTGGCTTTCACAATATGAAAAAACCTTGAAATCAGTACCTGTAATCCTGCACTTCAGTAATCCTGTTATTCATGGCTTAGTTGTCTGTACGGTAGACTGGCAAGAGAGAAGTCGCTGATGCAACTCTAGCAGCAATTATAAACTTATAGTTTTTCTTTTTTCGCATGAAGCCCGATGCAACGTAATTCAATCCCTCCTTACGCCAAACGGACTGAGGGGCGCAGTCGAATAACTTACGTCAAGAGTTGCGAAGAACAAACATCACTATAGGCTTGGACTATCTATTAACCCAATAATTCTGAACAAAAGATTTAAAACGATGAAAAAAAGCTTCCGTACAGAACTTCTTTTAATGCTATTGTAGTCATCGAAAAGAGGTGCAAGGTATTTTAAGTTGAATAAACGTCCATATTAACGTGATGGTCTAAATTGGGAAGATCAACCTGGTTGAGTTGATTTCGACCATGTTTATTGTTGGAATAAATATAGCACCATGCATAATTCTACGATTGATTAAAGAGAGGAAATTAATCATCAGAATACTTGAATACAATTGCAATAAAAGAAACCTAATTTAATGAGCGGAACTAAACAATAATTTTCTATACAGATTCAATTTTTCCATTGCTTATTAAATATTGTGAAGACCAGTCGTATCAGACAAGGATCTGATACGAAAAGAGATTTAAGGGTCATTGTTGTACATAAATCGTTAAACCCCCTTTTTAAGGATGACAACCAGATCACTCTTAATACGTTTGGAAGTGTGTAAGAAATCAGTCTGCAATAGTTTCTATAGAAGATCATTAGCTTACATTTGGAACAATTTATATTTTAAAAGTTAACTTGTTACCAAAACTAAAAGCCATCAATGCCGGCTGGTAATAAATTATATGATACCCTATTCTTATATGTAAGACACAAGTTTACATCATCGGCATCCATTAGTACGTCATCGAGGGTCTTTATATACCCATTGAAAATGGCTAAAGAAGGTAAAATGTATTTGGGCAAATGTATGTCACAGCCAGAAGGAAGCCTCTCCGTCCCTATAAAGGTTATATATTCTTGATCAGCATCAATAGTCGAGTCGATCTAGCCATGGCCGTCTGTCCGAACGTATGTATGTAGAGACTTGAAATTAAATAGCTGTAGGTCCTAGTGCCTGCGTAGATTGAGTTTGTTTCCGATAATCGATAACTTACTCCGTTTCCAAGAAATCGATAAAATTCGATATAAAAATCCGATCTTCTCAGCAGTTTTGGTAAATAAAAAGAGCTTGTCACCAAAATGATATGTTGCTTCTAGATTAGTGTATATATATCAAGTATCTTTCATTTTATAGCTATCACTACCTCCCCCTACTACCTAATAGCTATAAATCAAGTTAATAAAGCAATTTATGCTGCCCACCAATAAAAGCCGCAATTTAAATGCAATTGACTTTTTGAGAATACACAAATATTCTATGGTACAATAAGATATTCTGTAAAAAACTTCATAAAAAACGGTTAAGAATGAACCAAAGCTTTGTTTTACTGCGCAATTGAATGGGACAGCTAGCGCAAATTTCATGAATTCTGTATACATGTACACTAACATTCATGAACGTCTGCTCCGAATTTTATCAACAGGATTAAAAATGCGATTGTCTTCTGTGCTGCTATCTAAATTCGTTTTTTTTTTTTCAATAATACACAAGTATTGTGAGTTTGAACTCTGCCAAGGAAAATTTGTTTTTTTTTTTTTAAATTTATCTTTATTACTTCAAACGAGCGCGTTGAGCGAACTGCATTTGTTGTTGGAATAGGAGAGTTCAGGATATTCCCTAATCGGGAGCTCCCGATGAGAACCTGCACCTTTTTTTTTAAATTAATCTTCATTACTACTAAAGCAAAAGATTGCGTTGCGCGAGCTATATTTATTGTTGGAATAAGAGAGTTCTGGGTATCCTCCAGTCGAAAGCTCCCGACTATAACCTCTTACATCTTTTGTTTGTTTTAATAATAATAAAAAGGTCTTTAGGACGTCAATTCAACAATGCAATGCAATTCCAAAGCGAAAGGAAACATTGAAGAATCTGAAATGTTCGGTTTTCACCAAGTCTCTTTGAAAGAGATAAGATCCAAATTGAAAGCAACGGTGGTCCCAAGACCACTTTATTTTTGATAGGCAAAGATGTTTGTTTTTTGACGCTACAACCAATTTTAGCGCCACTAGAATAGAGTTGTAACGAACTCCGATTTGTCCGTTATTTATACCCTGAACCCAAGTGTATATATTCCCTTGTGCTACATTTCTGCTACTAATATTAAGACGAGTGAAAAAGTACAATTGAGAAATGAAAGAGAATGTAAAATGAAAGACATAATGTGCAATGTCCTCATTTTTATATCCTGAGCCCATTAAAATGGGTATAAGGGTATATTGTGTTTGTGCAAAATCCAAATGTATGTAACAGGCATCTCTGACCCCATAAAGTATATATATTCTTGATCAGCATCAATAGCGAGTCGATCTAGCCACGTCCGTCTGTCTGTCTGTCCGTGCGTCCGTCTGTGTGTCCGTATGTATGAACACAAGGATTTCAGAACCTGTAAGAGCTAGAAATTTTAGATGTAGGTGCTCCTAGTGCCTGCGCAGATCGAGTTGTTTCCGATAATCGATAACTTACTCCGTTTCCAAGCAATCGATAAAAATCGATATCGATATTCTGTGTTTCGGGCAATACGCGACCCAATCGAATTTTTGGAGCTTGCCAAAGAATACATGCGTACTGTATTGTACTTATTGTACTACTATTGTACTTATGGTTAACTAAAAAGAAACAATTATAAAGAACATTTATATGTTAACTTCAACTCATTTTTTTTTTGTTCCGTAATCCAATTGAAAAGGTACAAACAGGATAGCAAATAGATAGAAGCATCTTAGACCCCATATGTATTCTTGGTCAGTATAAATAGCCGAGTCGATCTATCCATGACCGTCCGTCTTTTCGTATGCATGAAGGAGTCTATCTCAGAACCTATAAGAGCTTCAGACTTACAATTTTGAAAGTAGTACCTCCTAGTGCAATCGCAGTATGAGTTGTTTGCTATAATCGATAACATGCGCTGTTTCCAAGCACTGGATAAATATAAATATCTTAATTCTGTTTTTTGCGTAAATTTGTTAGGTTTTATAAGGTGGTCACCAAATGTGAAGCTTCTAGAATTTGATTGCTATTTTTTAATAGCTATTGCCATCCAATCGAATAAATAAAACAATTGGGGCTACCCGCCAACTTATTTTGTCACTTTCAGAGTATCCTAATGCGATAGCACAATAAGATTTACTGCAGATTTCTAGATCGGTTAAGAAAAACATAAGTTATTAAAGAAATCGTATTGTTATATTGGCAAGCGACTTGGTTGCATGCGCAAAGCAGTATAATATTGTCATCAAATGACATAGAAGAAGCCTAGTAGTCTCTGAGTTTTAAAGATATCGTCCTAAAACATTGCATAGGTCCGTCTTTCTTTTGCAGGTAGATCATATCGATTAAAAATAGGTTCCTGTATGAAAAACATGTATTTATTAGCATCACTCTCTTCTCCCTACAAATATGCATAATTTTATCAACATCAGAGCAATATATCATACTAGCTGTCATAGGAACAATCGGTCGAGTAATAGGTTCTTCTATTTCTCTTGTTTCTAAAGGTATGATTGTCATTATTCACCCTACGAGCTTCACATATCTGCAAAAGGAGAAATGCCTACAAGAGTATTAAATCAACGGCGTATCGAAGGAATCCTTACTTGCCGTTTTATTTCTATTCGGAATTGCAATTTTGATTGTGTTGCACGCAGTACTCTGTGTATTTTTTGTTATTTCATTTTTTTTTTAAACAAGAGCCAATTTTTATGTTTTCTGTGAGATATGAGGCTATGATGCGTAGCACAAGATGCATTTTGTTTTTGGTAAAAGGAGGTTCAAGGTATCCGCAGGTAGAATACTTTTGATTAGAGAACTTTTACTTGGTATGACTCTTAATATCAACAATTTAAATTATTCCAAAAGTGTGAAGTCTAATTATTTCAATACCCACCGGCAATCTTTACCCAATTGCCTCTATAGAGCAGTGTCCTTATATATAGGAAATTTATTTCAAAAAACAAAAAAATTAACAAGTAAAATAATTTATTTGTAGACATAGGAGTTCTTTTTCTGGAAGACGAATCTGGCGATTCCTCTGCCCAAGAGGAAGATGGTTCTGAAGATGGTGAATCGGACGATCAATCGGATGAATTTAGTTTTAACGATCAGCAGCTTGAGCGCCGTAACATTAATCCTAACTCACGCAACGATCTCACCCCGCAAACAATGCAATGGGCAATCAGAAGTCGCGACAATGCCCGTTCTTCGGTTCGCGTTCCTACTGGTTCCAATCTAGTTTTTATTGATCCTATGGCGTTGCGCCGATCTACTGTGCCAGCCAGCACTGCGGTCAATACGCCATCTGCCGAGTCACATACAATGGCGACTACTGCAAGCAATTTAGGTCGAGCTTTTGGTATAACAATTCGACAAATATCTGAACTTTTAGCAATTATGTCATACAATGTGATGAATGATATTGAAACATCTTTAAAAATTCACATTGAAGAAGCTGTTGCAGTTCAAGTAAGTATAAAATTTGGTAAATATACTCATCATGCATATTTAAACCATTTATATTGTGTAAAAGGCATTTGTTGAAAAAAGATTGAAACCAACTTGGGACTGGATGTTTACCGTGATGGACGGAACAGAGGCGCAGTTGAAATTCGGTGCATATTTGACGAACTATACAGATCCAAATCATCCGTTGCATCCCCTCAATCTTAGCGCACAAGCGGTAACAAGCCAAGCTTCTACTTCGACTTCTTCAACTGTGGGCGTGAATGTGATTGGTAAAACCGAATGAAAAATGGGAATGAAACATTATATTAAACTTTTTTAAAAATTAGGTTCAAGTTCTCGACGAGATTTCTTTACATATTGTCTTTCATTAATGCGCGCTCACACATCGGAGCATAGAGATGCACTGCCGGTATTAGACATAACAGCATTACGGCATATTTCGTACGTGCTTGATGCATTCATATACTATATGCGCAATGATACCAGCTTTTACGATAAAAACGATTCTATTTCTGGACGAGTAAATAACTTATCGAATTTTGTCGAAACCGATGATACTGACGATGAATTATGCAACATTGGAGATTCCAACACCGAAAGACAGTGTCCTACCAATTCGTCGTCCAACATAAATATTCGCAAATCCGCATTCTTCACCAGATCCGACTCAACTCTTAGTTTGGGCTGCTCTGCACCAGAAGGATTCGATCTTCCACTTGATATGGCTATGCCACTAGCTGACAAACCACATTTACTGCAGCCAAATTCAAAGCGACAGGAACTTTTTGCTAATCTTCCACTGCATACAGTTACTACTGTAAAACACAGCACAGTCAAAAGTAACATATGCCATCAGGGATCTATTGACGAACCTCCTACAAGGTTAGGATTCTCGAATTTTATGAAATCCGATGCTTCTGCAAATGCGATTGATGTGACTCACCATACTACAGAACACGAAAATAATGTAGAAACGGTCGAAATAAATGATGACAGCAGAACATATAAAGACGAAGACACTGCAGATTCAAATATTTACGTTCAATTAAAGAAAAAACAGGGCTTAGATGACTTAAAACTACAGAAAGGAACTGAAGGTAAGTGTTTTTTCATTCAAATTTATGTACTGCGTTTGTAATTTCATCAAGATCTCCTATCAGCTCATAGATTACTTTGCATTAAAGTAAATAAACGAATATGCTTATTTTTAAGATTATCTGGCAGCTATTTGCAAATAAAACCAGCTATTGTTGGTATATTAAATACCCTGGTAGGTTCAGAAATTACTAAAGACAAATGTTTCCGTTTACCATAATGTAACTTTTTACCTATCATTACGTGAAGCCAAAAGCTTTCGTATACCGGAATGTTCATTTTTACCTAGCATTCCCAAGGGTATATAATTGGTCCCATTCAAAGTTTCATTACGGTAGTTTGAAAACTGAGATACTAGGTTGCATAGAAATGATTCATCTGTTGTTATGGATCAAGAATGTTTATATATTATGGATTTGGAGGGTTTCCCTTTATTATTATATAAAGTAATGTACAGTAAAAATACTCTAGTGCGCTAATGTAGATTTCAAGAAACCAGTTCCACACTATAAAAAATCGTATCCTCAAATAATTTCTAGGTGGTTGGTGAACAAAAATTAATGGAGTTTAAAATTAAGCCCCTTGTTTAATAATCCCTACAAAAATATAGAAACTAGTTGTAGTTTTCAGAAATATACACAGCATATGTCTTGGTCTTTATGTGCATATTTTCTTTTGCGATGTATTCGATTTTACTGATTACATTATTAAAATATGCATTATAGAAATTATTCTTCAACAAATAAAACTATACAAGCATATGTAAGTAACATACAAAAATTTCTGTAAAAGCAGTGAATATATCAATATAACAGGTATTAATACAATGTCATCTTATTCCGGCGTCTCATTTAAAATGTATCCATATTTGTTGTCGTCTTTTTATACCCATTGATAATGGGTAAAAAGGGTATGTTTTTCTGCAAATGTATGTAACCGGCTGAAAAATAGCATCTCTGACTTCATTAAGTATATATTCTTGATCCGTATGCATGCACGCGTTAATAAAAGAGATAGGCGCGTCAAATTTTTAATGTAGGTCCTCCTGTCCGTGCAGTACGAGTTTCTTTCCGATAATCGATAGCTTTCCTCGTTGCCAAGTAATTGATAAAATATAAGTTGGTAAATTTGACATTTAGGAGTTTAGCATACACAGATTAATTATCTGTTATTTTATAGCTTTTGACCCAACCAGAAAATCGATTGGAATGACTCACTAATTTAAGCTACAATTTTAATGCAGTTGTCTTTTTAAAGCAAAAGAATATTTTTTAGCATATTTAGATCTACTTCCTAAAGATAAGTTAAGAAGAACCGAAGAAAAAACATTTGATGTTTTATTGGCAAGCAAGTTTGCGGCAACTTGCATAAACTAGCAATAATTTCTAATGTGCACACACATACATACACATAAATCGAGTTCCAATTGCAGTTGTATCGTATACAGCGCTAAAATATCAAATTTTATGATTTTTAATATGCTCCGTATATACTTCACCAAGCTGTTTGTTTCCTTAACCAAGAAAATGTTATCTTCGAATTTAGCTGTTTTTGCTTCTGTTTACAATATAAATTTTCAATTTCTGTAATCTTATATTAAATTTTTATTGATTGGATAATCAACACGTTAAAGACAACATGGATACAGAGGATGTACAAATGATTGATGTTATGGCAGGTCCGAATACAGCGACAGATCTTTTAATAACAACTCGACCAGAAGTTATTATTGCACCAAGCCAAAATCGCATTGGTATTACAGATGATGTTGTGCCAATACAGAGCTCCTTATCAGTATCAGCAGTTCGAAGCGTTATTGTACGAGCTGGAACATCTACTCTTAAACTAGAATCGGATGACAGTAGTTTGCCCGAATGTAAAAATGCATCGGCTACTGGAATACAACTAAAATGTGATAATTGTCGAGAAAAAGCACCATCCCAGGCAGCAATGTTTCCTATTCGTGGCTCTTTGTTTTACAAGAGCAGTACTTCAGAACTGCCATCGTGGAACTTTCTGTTAAGTCGATGGAAACTGGCTCTTGATCTGTTCGGACGTGTTTTTATGGATGATGTAGGTATGGAACACGGATCTGTATTGCCAGAATTGAGAGGCTTTCCTGTTAAGGAAATGCGCTTTAGAAGACATATGGAAAAGCTCCGAAATGGACAACAGCGCGACTTGGTTCTTTGTAAACTTGAACGAAATAGAGAAAGTTTAATTATCCAAACTTTTAAAGAATTAAATGCTCAGTTCGGAACCCAAAATCGACGAGCTCAGCCACCCATTACATTTAACAGAGTTAAGGTGACATTTAAAGATGAACCAGGTGAAGGATCAGGAGTGGCGCGAAGCTTTTATACTTCTATTTCGGAAGCGCTGTTAGCCAGTGCAAAAATGCCAAATCTCGATTCTGTGCAAGTGGGAGGTACTCATAGTAAGTACGGGGTACCATTCTCAAGCATACTGCGTAGCAGAACCGTTTCTGCCTCAAGTCGTGATCCACCCACACTGCAGCGGCGAGGAACTGGTAGTAAAATATTATGGCGCACAGCTCGGGAGCGTAAGGCATTAAATGCCGATGCCAGACCGTACAACCCATCTAGCAATGGAGGTATATTAAAACCTTGCACCATTAATATATCCGTTGAGCACCATATTTATTTAAATTTAATGTTGATATAGATAACACAGCGACGGAGAGCTCGAACGACCATTTATCTGTCCACCTCCAACAACTTGGCGAGCGTCTCTATCCAAAGGTTAGTAAAATATTTTATAATTTAAAAACAGAAATTATAAATTGATATGTCTAGATCCACTCAATAAACTCATCGCACGCAGCGAAAATAACAGGCATGCTTCTGGAAATACCAACCCCTCAACTACTATCTGTCCTGTCTTCAGATGAGACACTAAGGCAAAAAGTTAACGAAGCCGTTGACATCATAAATTTTAAACAAAAATCCGAAATAAACATACAAAGCCAACAAAAAAAATCACCATCTGCGGCACTTGTTGAACCGATGGAAGACGATAATGAGCCATTATTTTACTCTCCGGGTAAACGTGGCTTTTATACCCCACGACAAGGGCTTGCGTCTTTTGAACGAATTAATGCATTTAGAAATATTGGCAGGTTAGAACAAGATGATCAAGATGAGTGACACATGGATTCGAAATATATTTTATTTTTGGTTTTTATCTAGGCTTATCGGGCTATGTCTATTGCAAAATGAATTACTCCCGCTGTTCCTTCAAAGACATGTGTTAAAGTACATGCTTGGTCGAAAAATCAAATTTCATGACCTTGCCTTCTTCGATCCAGCGTTGTATGAATCATTTAGACAAATTATACAAAATGCCCAAACTAAAGAAGGAGAAGAAACCATCAACCGAATGGAGCTTAGTTTTGTGTAAGTGTACTGAAACCTGTCCATTATATTATATTTACCCTAAGATCATGCTCTTCAGAATTGATTTGATGAAAGAAGAAGGTTGTGGCAACCGTGAATTAATCCCTGGCGGACGCGATGTGCCAGTAACGTCAAATAACATATTCGAATATATAAGGCGTTACACGGAATATAGGCTCATTAAATCACAAGAGAAGGCACTCGAGGTTAAGTTTACAAATTTAACATAAGTCTGCAAATCATTAATATATAAATTTACAGGCTTTAAAAGACGGTATTTTTGATGTCTTACCAGACAATTGTATGAACAGCTTGACCGCTGAAGATTTACGTTTACTCTTGAATGGTGTGGGCGATATCAACGTTTCAACACTGATTTCCTATACAACTTTTAATGACGAATCAAGTGAAGGTCCTGACAAACTTTTAAAATTTAAAAGATGGTTTTGGAGTATTGTGGAAAAAATGAATACGTTAGAGCGACAAGATTTGGTAAGTATTTTTTAATTAACCTAAAATACTTTTGCTTAAATACTTTTGCTGTTTTTTTTCCATTACAGGTATATTTTTGGACAGGATCTCCAGCTTTGCCAGCTTCAGAAGAAGGATTTCAGCCTCTACCATCTGTTACCATACGACCTGCAGATGACTCACATCTTCCTACTGCAAACACTTGTATATCTCGACTGTATATCCCTCTTTATTCCAGCAAATCAATTTTACGTAGTAAAATGCTGATGGCCATTAAATCCAAAAACTTTGGGTTCGTGTGAGCAAATAATTACCAATCTTTGGTTTATGTTAATAATGACGGTTATTTGCTTATTATGAATTTCTTGGTATATGAGAAATTTTTAGATATTCCACAATTGTAACGAATCATATATGTATGTATAACCATTCCTTTAATTTGGATCTGACTTTATAAATGTTGCAATAGTTCTGTTTTAAGATAACGTCTTTGAAGAGGAAATCATGAGGTCATTCCTTCCTTGATATAGTTCGACTGGATACACAACACTAAGGAATTGTTAAAATGAACAAAGATTAAGATGTAGGAGTTAGGTCAAGTTTGCTTTTATTATTACATTTATTTGAATGTAGGAAATGTAATAAACTACAATATATAAATATGTATATTAACCAGGGAATAAAAATATCATGGTAACCACCTATATAAACTTGAATGATTTATGAGTTTTTTTATTTAATCGCGCATAAGAATATGTTAAAACTTCTCTCAGATGGGGATGATAAATGCATAATTTCATGCCGTAGTAAGTTGGTAAGGATCTCAGAAGTTATAAAATGCGCTATCCTTGCACTAAATGATTTGGCGACCATAGAGTTTGACAAGAATGTAAGTACATTGGCGGACATTTCCAGTCCTTGCCCGTACACCTCTGAAACATAATTAAACAGTTAAACAGTTTACAGGGTGGTTAAACATAATTACCCTTAGTAGAGGGTAGTTCATAGTAAATATTAAAAAAAAGCTCAATTAATACAAACACCTATGCCAAACATTACTGTTAAAAAATGTAACTTTGATTTCGGAACACCGACAAAGATTATAAATTAGAATTTTAAAATCTAATGACTAACAAACCATAATCAGGAAGCGGCTTACGAACATAACCATTAGTGACTTCATGGAAGTTTTCCAACTCAAGGTTCTATTAAATAACGTTAAAAAAAATCTAGGTTTTAACAACTTTCTTCAGAAAAAACACATGTGGCGTGTGCTCAACACCTACATACTTGAGTTACGGTGTATTTCTCCTTACCTTCGATGAAGAGGTATTGACGAATGGTTCATTAAACCATAGTTTAAATAGTACTTTGAACAAATCTGCTGTTCAATCGGCGTCAACTCTGGCCCTTTCAAAGACCGAGTATAGAGAATCTGTACATTGGCGAAACGATATTTTATTGATTATCTGGATTGCCCGCGACTATCTTTTCGGCAAATTTCTTTTCCTTTTACTTTACTGTTTCTAACCAGTGTCAGAGCTCGAAAGCAGCTAAAGGTTAAATTGATTACATGAGACACTTGTCGCTGCTAAATATGCGCATATGAGCAACGAATAACAGTGCCCTTTAATAGTAGTTGCAAGACTTTGACAGACTGCAAGAGTTGCAACTAATTAATTCCCAATACTTGTGTGCAGCAAAATAAAAAGCAGATTACAAAGAGCGCGCAAACATTTTCTCTTAGGCTGTAATTACGATTCTGATGTTGATAACTATATGCAGCCTTTGGTGTAACCTCTGTTGGTTACTTGACCAAATATTCTCCCCCCGTTGAAAAGCAAGGGCTTTCAACATCAGCCCGTTTGGGCAGCAAACACAGCTTTCGTACGGCTCTGCGTATGACTCCAGTCGCAGTCTGAAGCACAGCGACTCTGGATAACCTACCGGACCGCGTAATCAGCTCTAGCTCTTAGTGGCCACTTTAGCGTTGGTAAATTCTCGTCCTTTACAAGGGCGACACAACTAATTAAGAGCCTTGGCTGAGGATTACGCTATTTGGAGCGCTGTTGAAGAAGCGTTAAATATTCTCCGCCCAAAATACTTTTGGAGATATGTGATGAGCTGCAAATTGTTCAGCCGATTGAAATTAAACTGAAACGTCGTCACCAAAAGAACCGGCAGAATAATAGTAAGTAAACGATGACTTGCTCGAAAAATGTCCAGAATTCTGCAGTAAATAATGTAATCAGTACAAAGTGTTAGACGTGGAACAACATAAATTAACTAAGATAATGTCCCAAGAAAAATTTCGGACATTAATAAAAACCGCTCGAAAAAGAATTTCGTAGTACAAATACAATGTTTAAACTAACGTTTAGACGGTATCAATATCGGAACTCAGAAGTAGAAACATATAATGATGCAGAAATTCGAATAACTGTTCCGTAAAACGAAACATTAAATATTGTAAAATCGTTGCCAACCTTCGAAGGAAAATATGTTAATTACGTCTCATTCAAAACATTATTAACATTAGATGCAATGAGAAACAAAATCAAAATAGCTATACGTCACAAATGCGTTCAAGCGTTACATATGGTTAGTTGACAAGAAATGTCGATTGTCGTGCAAAGAAATATGGAAACTCTGCAATAAGACAAAGTAGAAAAAGCTTACCATACGAACCAGCAAAACGATTTTAATCCACGACAAAATCATAGCATAGACGGTTTACCTATATTTATTTCGGGAACTAAGAAATCGTTTAGCAAAGTGTTTTTTTCAGCAAGACAGAAGGTTTTCCTATCGCTTTAGCCTTAGCTCAAGATGTAGAATGCCATCACGAACGTTACACGTTCGTTACCAACTATGTTAGGAGTGTGGCACCCCATCCCACCACACAAAGCGTTATTTTGTTAGAAGAGAAAGATTGAACACATGCGTGGCTGAAAGGCAAGCGCTATTAGCGACAACAATTGTCATTTTCTCTACTGGCGAATACGAAAATTGCGGGCATTAACTAAAAAGGCAGCCCAGATACTAAACTTACCTAGATGAAGGGCGAGCACAAAAATTTGTGGTGTTGACTTTAGGTCAACGTATGTGTGCATGTGTTTCTATAAACAAATAAAAGTAAATGCACATAATATAGATTAGTTGATCCGCAATTTAAAAAAAATGTAGAGTAGATATATTGTTTGGAGCCGACATGTATACAAACATTTTAAAAATGCAGTAACAAAAATCGACGGGCTTCTCGGCCAGAACACAGAATTCGGGTGGATAGTGTCTGGGTGCACGGAATCCAAAGAAGAGGAAAACATAGTCGCGTTAACCATTGAGGTTAAAGAATTGACGAGATTTGGGAGACAGAAGATGAGGATAAAAAAGATGTAAAAACTAAAATCTACGAGAACATTTGTATTGAATCAATATTCCGTTTAAGAAAGAAAATGAGTTAGGAGAATCAAGACCACAAGCGGTGACACGGTTCCTAAACTTAAAAAACAATTCAAATGAAATACACAGCTGAAGAAGGGTTAAATCAATTTCTTAAAAGAGTGTATTGGCCTAGGGCTTATCATCCAGTCCAGCGAAACGGAAAGTATTATATACCGCATAAGGCAGTGTTAAGAGACTCTAGTCCCACATCCAGTAGTTATCGATGCATCCGCAAAAGCCATGAACCACAAAGGTTTGAATGAAATGATGTGGGTGGGAACTCTGGTTTCTGGCCCAAAAAGAAAGGCGTTTTAAAAGTTGTGGCAGTTTGCCATCAATGCAGATAAAACACGTTAGAGTTTCTAGTCGGGAGCTCCCGACTAGGGGATACACTGAACCCTCTTCCTTCAACATCAAATGCATATATATATTTTATTTTAGAAGCTATATGTCAAGTTTGGTTACTCTAGCTCTTATTATATACCAAAATCGCCCAAAAAACAGGATATCGATTTCGATTTTTATCGATTTCTTGGAAACGGAGTAAGTTATCGATTATCGGAAATAAACTCGATCTGAGCGGGAACTAGGAGCACCTACATCTCAAATTTCAAGTCTCTAGCTCTTATAGCTCTGAGATCCTTGCGTTCATACGGACATGGCTAGATCGACTCGGCTATTGATGCTGATCAAGAATATATATATTTTATGGGGTCGGAGATGCTTCCTTCTGCCTGTTACATACATTGTTACATTTGAATTTCACACATATACAATATACCCTTAAACCCATTTTTAATGGGTTCAGGGTATAAAAAAAGAGAGACTGCAAATCAACAGATTATAACTACAAGCTCACAATGGTTACATACGGAACCGCATCACCCCATACTAAGCACCAAGACTGCTGGTTAAGGTCGCAAATAATTGCAAAAATAACATTATTGGGGAAACAAATCAGAAAAACAAAAGATATTTTTTTGAAGCTGGCGGAAGATTGTTTTAATTTGAGAAAATGGATTGCAAATAACCCAGTGATTATAGAACATGTAGAAAATACAGAGGAAATTGAAGTAAAAGCAATTGAATAAAATGAGTCTATTTAAACCTTGGAACTACAGTGGGAAGCTTTGAAAGACGAGTTTAAAATTAATGTCAGTTGTGAGGGCTCAAAAAACAAATGAAATGCAAATTTTATCCACGCTTGCAAGGAATTATGGGCCTTCAGGTTGTCTTTCTCCGGTTATAGTTGTAGGAAAATTATTCATGCAAAAATTAAGGGTTGACAAATATAGATTATACTTAGATATAGATATAGATATTGATATTGATATTGATATTGATATTGATATTGATATTGATATTGATATTGATATTGATATTGATATTGATATTGATATTGATATTGATATTGATATTGATATTGATATTGATATTGATATTGATATTGATATTGATATTGATATTGATATTGATATTGATATTGATATTGATATTGATATTGATATTGATATTGATATTGATATTGATATTGATATTGATATTGATATTGATATTGATATTGATATTGATATTGATATTGATATTGATATTGATATTGATATTGATATTGATATTGATTTGATATTGATATTGATATTGATATTGATATTGATATTGATATTGATATTGATATGATATTGATATTGATATTGATATTGATATTGATATTGATATTGATATTGATATTGATATTGATATTGATATTGATATTGATATTGATATTGATATTGATATTGATATTGATATTGATATTGATATTGATATTGATATTGATATTGATATTGATATTGATATTGATATTGATATTGATATTGATATTGATATTGATATTGATATGATATTGATATTGATATTGATATTGATATTGATATTGATATTGATATTGATATTGATATTGATATTGATATTGATATTGATATTGATATTGATATTGATATTGATATTGATATTGATATTGATATTGATATTGATATTGATATTGATATTGATATGATATTGATATTGATATTGTATTGATATTGATATTGATATTGATATTGATATTGATATTGATATTGATATTGATATTGATATTGATATTGATATTGATATTGATATTGATATTGATATTGATATTGATATTGATATTGATATTGATATTGATATTGATATTGATATTGATATTGATATTGATATTGATATTGATATTGATATTGATATTGATATTGATATTGATATTGATATTGATATTGATATTGATATTGATATTGATATTGATATTGATATTGATATTGATATTGATATTGATATTGATATTGATATTGATATTGATATTGATATTGATATTGATATTGATATTGATATTGATATTGATATTGATATTGATATTGATATTGATATTGATATTGATATTGATATTGATATTGATATTGATATTGATATTGATATTGATATTGATATTGATATGATATTGATATTTATATTGATATTGATATTGATATTGATATTGATATTGATATTGATATTGATATTGATATTGATATTGATATTGATATTGATATTGATATTGATATTGATATTGATATTGATATTGTATGATATGATATTGATATTGATATTGATATTGATATGATATTGATATTGATATTGATATTGATATTGATATGATATTGATTATTGATATTTGATATTGATATTGATATTGATATTGATATTGATATTTGATATTGTATTGATATTGATATTGATATTGATATTGTATTATTGATATTGATAATTGATATTGATATATATTGATATTGCTATTGATATTGATATTGATCTTGTATTGAATTGAAATTGGATATTGATATTGATCTTGATATTATATTGATATTGATATGCTATTGCTATTGATTATTGATATTGATATGATATTTGATATTGATATTGATACTTGATATGATATTGATATTGATATTGATATTGATATTGATATTGATATTGTCTTGATATTGATATTGATATTTGCTATTGATATTGATATTGATTTGATATTGTTATTGATTCTTGATATTGATATTTGATTTGATTATTTAGTTGATTATTGATATGCTATTGATATTGATATTGATATTGAAGATTTGATATTGATTATTGATATTGATATTGTATTGATATTGATATTGATATTGATATTGATATTGATATTGATATTGATATTGATATTGATATTGATATTGATATTGATATTGATATTGATATTGATATTGATATTGATATTGATATTGATATTGATATTGATATTGATATTGATATTGATATTGATATTGATATTGATATGATATTGATATTGATATGATATTGATATTGATATTGATATTGATATTGATATTGATATTGATATTGATATTGATATTGATATTGATATTGATATTGATATTGATATTGATATTGATATTGATATTGATATTGATATTGATATTGATATTGATATTGATATTGATATTGATATTGATATTGATATTGATATTGATATTGATATTGATATTGATATTGATATTGATATTGATATTGATATTGATATTGATATTGATATTGATATTGATATTGATATTGATATTGATATTGATATTGATATTGATATTGATATTGATATTGATATTGATATTGATATTGATATAGATATAGATATAGATATAGATATAGATATAGATATAGATATAGATATAGATATAGATATAGATATAGATATAGATATAGATATAGATATAGATATAGATATAGATATAGATATAGATACAGATACAGATACAGATACAGATACAGACACAGATATAGATATAGATATAGATATAGATATAGATATAGATATAGATATAGATATAGATATAGATATAGATATAGATATAGATATAGATATAGATATAGATATAGCTATAGATCTAAGATATAGATATAGATATAGATATAGATATAGATATAGATATATCAGATATAGATATAGATTTAGATATAGAATAGATATAGATATGAGATAGATATAGCTATAGATTATAGATATGATATAGATATAGATTATAGATATAGATATAGATATAGATATAAGATATAAATATAGCTATAGATATAGATATAGATATAGATATAGATATAGATATCGATATAGATATAGATTATAGATATAGATACTAGATATAGATATAATATGATATGGATATGGATATGGATACTGGATATGGATATGGCTATAGCTATAGATATGGATATAGATATAAATATAAATATGTGATATGGATATGATATGGATATAGATATAGATATAGATATTAGATATAGATATAGATATGATAATAGATATAGATATAGATATAGATATAGATATAGATATAGATATAGATATAGATATAGATATAGATAGATATAGATATAGATATAGATATAGATATAGATATAGATATAGATATAGATATAGATATAGATATAGATATAGATATAGATATAGATATAGATATAGATATAGATATAGATATAGATATAGATATAGATATAGATATAGATATAGATATAGATATAGATATAGATATAGATATAGATATAGATATAGATATAGATTAGATATAGATATTAGATATAGATATAGATATAGATATAGATAGATATAGATATAGATATTAGATATAGATATAGATATAGATATAGAATAGATATAGATATAGATATAGATATAGATATAGATATAGATATAGATATAGATATAGATATAGATATAGATATAGATATAGATATAGATATAGATATAGATATAGATATAGATTATAAAACATGTAGAAAATACAGAGGAAATTGAAGTAAAAGCAATTGAATAAAATGAGTCTATTTAAACCTTGGAACTACAGTGGGAAGCTTTGAAAGACGAGTTTAAAATTAAGGTCAGTTGTGAGGGCTCAAAAAACAAATGAAATGCAAATTTTATCCACGCTGCAAGAATTATGGGCCTTCAGGTTGTCTTTCTCCGGTTTATAGTTGTAGGAAATTATTCATTGCAAAAATTAAGGGTTGACAATATAGATTATACTTAGATATAGATATAGATATTGATATTGATATTGATATTGATATTGATATTGATATTATGATTGATATTGATATTGATATTTGATATTGATATTGATATTGATATTGATATTGATATTGCTATTGATATTGATATTGATATTGATATTGATTATTGTATTGATATGATATTGATATTGATATTGATATTGATATTGATATTGATATTGATATTGCTATTGATATTGATATTGATATTGATATTGATATTGATATTGATATTGATATTGATATTGCTATTGATATTGATATTGATATTGATATTGATATTGATATTGATATTGATATATTGATATTGATTGATTTGATATTGATATTGATTATGATATTGATATTGATATTGATATTGATATTGATATTGATATTGATATTGATATTGATTATTGATATTGATATTGATATTGATATTGATTGATATTGATATTGATATGATATTGATATTGATATTGATATTGATATTGATATTGATATTGATATTGATATTGATATTGATATTGATATTGATATTGATATTGATATTGATTTGATATTGATATTGATATTTTGATATGATATTGATTGATATTGATATTGCTATTGATATTGATATTGATATTGATATTGATATTGATATTGATATTGATATTGATATTGATATTGATATTGATATTGATATTGATATTGATATAGATATTGATATTGATATTGATATTGATATGATATTGATATTGATATTGATATTGATATTGATATTGATTTGATATGATATTGATATTGATATTGATATTGCTATTGATATTGATATTGATATTGATATTGATATTGATATTGATATTGATATTGATATTGATATTGATATTGATATTGATATTGATATGATATTGATATTGATATTGATATTGATATTGATATTGATATTGATATTGATTGATATTGATATTGATATTGATATTGATATTGATATTGATATTGATATTGATATTGATATTGATATTGATATTGATATTGATATTGATATTGATATTGATATTGATATTGATATTGATATTGATATTGATATTGATATTGATATTGATATTGATATTGATATTGATATTGATATTGATATTGATATTGATATTGATATTGATATTGATATGATATTGATATTGATATTGATATTGATATTGATATTGATATTGATATTGATATTGATATTGATATGATATTGATATTGATATTGATATTGATATTGATTGATATTGATATGATATTGATATTGATATTGATATTGATATTGATATTGATATTGATATTGATATTGATATTGATATTGATATTGATATTGATATGATATTGATATTGATATTGATATTGATATTGATATTGATATTGATATTGCTGATATTGATATTGATATTGATATTGATTGATATTGATATTGCTATTGATATTGATATTGATATTGATATTGATATTGATATTGATATTGATATTGATATTGATATTGATATTGATATTGATATTGATATTGATATTGATATTGATATTGATATTGATATGATATTGATATTGATATTGATATTGATATTGATATTGATATTGATATTGATATTGATATTGATATTGATATTGATATTGATATTGATATTGATATTGATATTGATATTGATATTGATATTGATATTGATATGATATTGATATTGATATTGATATTGATATTGATATTGATATTGATATTGATATTGATATTGATATTGATATTGATATTGATATTGATATGATATTGATATTGATATTGATATGATATGATATTGATATTGATATTGATATTGATATGATATGATATTGATATTGATATTGATATTGATATGATATTG